>NW_015656606.1:159691-167260 GCF_001515625.1 Sinocyclocheilus rhinocerous
ATACACATATATATATATATATATATACACACACACACAGTATTAAAATATCCATAAATATAGGCAGCATTTTAAAACACAGTTTTCTTTCAGTAAAATACTGTATTCATATTTTTACTAATTCATCATTTTAAATTCATTTTTTGTCATAACAATAAATTACTGTTAAAATGTATGACAATTCACAGTCAGGAATATACTGTAAATTCACATTTCATTTTTTGCAGTGTAAGTTAGTATGACAGCAAATGTTGTTCTCCTAACTGTGTTTGTTTATTGATGTTTCTGTAAGCTAAAAGAGCGAAAGTACAGCTGGTGAGGTTTGCAGTGAGTTTAGCTGGATATGTGAATGAATCTGCGGTGATGGAGGCCATAGAGAAGAAGGTGAGGTGTTATTTATATACTGCATGTATCTGAGCGACGACAGATTGATCTTGCTCACTAATCACAGATGAAATCTGCTCTCCAGATGAATCAGATCCTCTCAGATCAGCAGATGGACGCTGGATCCAGCGTAACGTGGAGAGTGCAGCCTGATGGGCAGATCTTCCAGCGGCAGGAACCAAACACACAAAACTCATTGTGGACAATGATTCTCTACTGTCTGTTTATGGTTGCTGATGATTTTATTAGCTTAAAGAGTCTTTATAGTTATTTTTAAGAATGGGCATTTCAAGTCATTTTATACTATACGATAAAAAACCCAAATGGTTGGTCATTTTAAATTTAAGATCTCATTTAAAAATGCAAGTATGAAATATGTGAAATATACTGATTGCACTCATGTAAAATGTTCTAATTTTAACAATTTGCATTTACAATAGCACTGCACTCCCCAGTAATTCCCCCATTAGCTCACCGCTCATCTTACTATGAATACATCGTATTTGTATTGCTTCACTTAGACAGAAAATAGAATCTGAAAGTAGGTGAGTTATTAATTACTGTTGCAGTCATTTTGTCCAGAAAGACATTGAACAAGTTCAGGTGATTATTATGAAATTACTTATTAACGTTTTACTTTCTTATTATTTCACATTTATTTTATTCTGTCGTTATAATTGTACTTTTTTGTTGTTTTTTACAATTTAGAATAATGATAATATCTAGAATAATATTAATAGCACAATAAGCCTGTATAGTGTAGGTTCATGTATATCAAAGACCTTTTCACTTATATTGAGATCAATTTCTTCATTTATTTCCCCCTCTTGATCAATCATGTCATATACAGGGGAAACTTGATAAACATACACTTTATGAAATACTTGATTCAGTAAAAAAAAAATTAAAAAATAAAATAAAACTGCATGATGTCCTTTATGACTTTGGTTCAATATTATAAATAATGCTGTTCTCAATATTAAAATATCTGCAAATCCACAACTAATTGACTGCACTTTTCCCATCAGGTTAAATCCAAAAAGTTGCATGTATTTATTTATTTATTTATTTATTTTAAGTTCGTCTATTCTTTATATATATATATATTTTTTTTTTTTTTTTTTTTTTTTTTTTTTTTTTTTTTTTTTTTTTTTTTTTTTTTTTTTTTTTTTTTTTTTTTTTTTTTTTTTTTTTTTTTTTTTTTTTTTTTTTTTTTTTTTTTTTTTTTTTTTTTTTTTTTTTTTTTTTTTTTTTTTTTTTTAGTTCTAAATCTTTATTATTTAAGCACTGTTAGAATCTTGCAGGACAACATTAACTTATCTGCCAGCTCAAAGGGCCATGATAACCATCACAGTTGTTTAGACAGTTGTTTAGACAGTAGAAAGTGCTTGTTTACTCCCCTCTTATGGTTAGGCAGAGAAAGTGGCTAAATTATGTTGCTTAAAAACAAACAAACAAAAACTACATTAGGAGCAAGCAAATAAACCGCACTGCACGAGATTCTTCACTATTGAATATTTAAAGCCAATGAGTTGGGAGGCAAGTGAATTAATGCTGAGATCAGATGACATTAGATAACTTTCTGATGATTCTGAATATAGAAATGTCAATGTAGCAAAGGTTCCGAGTTGGTAAAAATGTGTTTATTCCCAAATTGCGACTGTCAAGCTGAGATCTCCTAATCAGAGTGAATATTCAGATATAGTAAAGAGAAGATTATATTGAATTTGTGTGATGAGTGAACATCATCAGGCAAGGTGCCTGAAAAAGCTTGCACTGGTTTTGAACAGGTCTCCTTTAACACGCAAGCTGTTGCATTAGTCGAATAGCTTCATGCAGTGTTTTAATGTCGGGTTCGGGGTTAATTGAGTCTGTCAGGATGACACGTGACCTACCTGAGCTCGACAGGACAGGTAGGTTCACATAGTTTCGCTCGAGTGAATGTTGAAAGAGGCGCGATCGAGACTAACAAGTACCTGCTGCGCGACTGCAGACGAGTCTCTGCGCACATTTAGCTATTTATTTAGTTCTAATAGCAAGTTTGGTCCGTGGTTTATTTCGTCCGCACGTTTCCTGTAAGCCTCTCTGCCGAAATGGTAAGTTTGTTTAATGTAACATGCTTCAAACAGGCAAGAATTCATTAAATAGCGAGCCGCACATTACTGCTGAACAAAACACAACCGCGCGCGTTTCTTTTAATTACACCTTCAATATTTCTACTAAACACAGCGGAGGTTGAGCTTCTAAAGAATACTTCGTTGACTAATACTGTTGCAGATGCTGAAGACGGTCAGGTGTGAGTACCGTGTGTGAGGGCTGATGCTGTTTATCGCATCTGACCGAATCTCATTGTTTTCGCGTGCTCGAATGTCATTTAAATAATTCTCAGACTTTATTAAGGCTAAATCTAGCTACACATCAGGGGCGTAGCCATCATTTCAGAAGTGAGGGGGACAGAAATGTTATATATATAAAAAAAATAAAAAAATATATATAAATATATATATATATAAAACATTTCTGTAATCTATATAACCTACCAGTCAACAGTTTTTGAACAGTAAGTTTTTTAATGTTTTATAAAGAAGTCTCTTGGGGACACGTCCCCCGCGTAATCTACGCCCCTGCTACACATCATCTGTGGCGTCTCGTGCACGTTTTTTTTATTTTTTATTATTATTTATTGATTTCCAACATATAATATAAAGGTACTGAGACAAATATAAACTACAAAAAAGAAATAGAAAATATACAGTATTATATAAATAATAATAATACAGGTAAAAAATAATAATAATAATAAAAAAAAAACTAAACAGAAAAAAGAACAGGTATGAGATCATCATATAAATAACATAAAAGCTTCACAAAGAGACCTAGTGCGTTTTGCTTTACTGTTTTTCCACCCAAGTAGTAACTCAATATAATTTGTCATGTCTATCTGAAATAACAAAAAGTTGGGTTTTCCTTTAGCCCATTTCTGTTTATGTATATGGTATTTCCCCATAATCAAACAAAGATTAACAATAAAGGCCACATTTGGTGTTAATCTTTGTCTATTAAAATAAAAAAATACATCTCGTGCACACAGTGTTGGGGAGTAACTAGTTACATGTAACGGAATTACGTAATTTAATTACAAAATAAAAGTAATTGTAATCAGTTACAGTTACTAAGAAAAAATGTGTAATTGATGCAAAATATCTTAATTTGCGTATAAATGTTTCTTAGCAGTGTGTGGACACAACCACCTTACAATAATCCCCCAAAAACCTAAACAGTCTCAATTATAAAGCCATTTTGATTTTGGAGTGAATACCAGCACTCTCTTCCACCTTCAATACCACGATGGAGGTGAGACCCTTGAGCAAGGCACCAAACCCCCAACTTTGTTGGTGTGTGTTTACGGTGTGTGTGTGTTCACTGCTGTGTGTGTGCACTTGGATGGGTTAAATGCAGAGCACAAATTCTGAGTATGGGACACCATATTTAGCCACATCAATTCAATTCACTTTCACTAAATTTGTTTATGTCTGGCTGCGCAAATCATTTTACTCCAGACTGCTTTCTGAGTGAGGGACAATTCAAGGCAGGTTTTGTTAAAAAGTTCAAACTCAATGATGTATCAGTACCCATTGTTAATGATCCAGCTGCAGATTTCTGACTTTAAAGGGTTAAGTAGGGTAACTTGTAATCTGTAACCTATTACATTTCCAAAGTAACCTTCCCAACACTGCGTGCACATGTGTAGGCTTGTGTATGTCATCGCTGACGTCACGTGTTTTGACTTTCTATGCGTCGTCATGCTTGCATTGCTGAAATACGCCTGATGTTGCAACTCTCGATGATCAAGTGAGGAGCACCATTTAAAGGCAAGACACCACCCTAACCCTAGCAGATGAGTAGAGTAAAAGAGCTTAACTATAGATATTACATCCCCAGTTCGTTGACCGCATTAAAATTGCTATTATTATCATTATTACACGTTATCTGAAATGTTATGTTTAAATATGCCAATAAACAGGTTCTGAATTCTACTTTGATTTTGTTGACATATATTTTTTTCTCTCTTGTTATCACTGCATATATACTGTCAACTGACAGAAAAGCAAATACATTGTAATCATGTTTTTAGGAATACAATGTTTTATATCTATAATCAGGCCTAATGATATATGAACAAACCCTTCTATAAAAATAATTAAAACTAGTTAAGTTTGGTTTATGTAAGTGCTGCTCAAGTGGAGAAAGAAACGGCCTTTAATAGATATGTATCGCAATTGAAATCTGAATAAAGTGCAATCAAATCTATCTGTTTCGTTAATGTTCTGGACATAATTGAACCTTATTCCATCCTTGCTGTGTTTTTCACAGGATGGCGATTCGCTGTTTGGTGTCTCGGGTCTGATTATGGAGGTGAGACTCTGATTAACTTGTTCTGGATCATTAATTTAATAAGAATTAACTTCACTCTTATTGCATATCAAAGTCCAGACTGTTCATTTTACACACCCCTTCCCTTATTTAGCTGCGGATCATTACAGAACATAGCACTGGAGGGTTGTAGATGCAAGAAAGAAAGAAAGAATATACAAATAATCACTAAAATGTCCAAAGAGGAACCTATGTGTGTGTGTTTGCTCTTCTGATCCAGTCTAAACTCGTTCACTTTGACTTGCTCTCCACTAGAACGGGATCCGCAGCAGCTCCTGGAATCCGTTCTGTTCAAACCCACAGGTATTAATGTCCAAAGAAACTTTACTCTCAGGAAGATTTTTAAAGAAATGAATACTTGTATTAATAAAAAATGAATTCAGTTGATCAAAAGTGACAGGAAAGACATTTATAATGTTACAGAAGATTTCTATTTCAAATAAATGCTGCTCTTTTGAACTTTCTATTCATTTGTGAATTCTGAAAAATAAAATATGTCACAGTTTCCACAGAAATATTGTGCAGCACAACTGTTTTCAACAGTGATAATAATCAGAAATGTTTCTTGAGCATCAAATCAGCATATTAGAAAGATTTCTGAAGATCATGCGAGTAATGATGCTGAAAATTCAGCGCTGCATCACAGAAATAAATTACAGTTTAATAGAGATTCACATAGAAAACAGCTGTTTTATTTCAGATCTATAGCATTGAAACCCTCACCTGTTCTGTTGAATCTGCTTGTATTTGCAGGACTATGATGTGAAAACGGAGAACAATGTGTTGCCAAACATGACGAGTTTAACCAAAAGCAACGGCATTCATCAGACGCCCGAGTTCTCAGACGATCCTTTTCCAGCTCCGGACTGGGTTTTGTTTCCTCCACCTGATTTTTATAAAGACGACACTGCGAGTGGCTTCCAGAGCACGTCAGCGGCAGGCACACGGAGTGAAGAAACAGACATTTTCCAGCCTTTTAAAGAGAAAGCAGGCACTGGTGTGACACACAGCAGCTCAGCCAATCAGAACGCAGAATCCTGGCCTTCGTCCAATCAGAGTGATCCTCTCCTGGAATTCATCCTCTCCAGACAGAAGAATTTCCGAGCTTCTCCACCACCATCTGAAACCACCAGCGTTTTCCAAGAAGCGTCCGGTTTCCTCGAGACTCCTTCACTGTCCACCTCGCCGCTCGTTTCTAATACCAACCCGACATCTGACCATATTTACAAGACATCCTCGTCCCACATCGAGACGTTCGATCCTCTGTTTGCCCCTCAGAATGAAGTCCGGTCCAATCAGAAGAGCAGTTACGATCTACTGTCCCATGTTGCTTTGCCAAACCGAGCCGCTCAAGAGACGTCAGCTTTAGCAACACCTTCCACAAGCATCTCAAACGGAGATCCGGTGAGAAACAAATGGGTATAAAATGAGAGTTGTGTGGCTTTTAGTTCATTTCTGTTCATTTGAAGCTCATCTGGATTCTAGTGGGACTCTAAAAGTTGACAAGATGAGCTTTTATGCTCAGATCAGTCTTATTTCAGTATCGTTGAGAAACTATTGAATTCAGGTAAATTGGCACCGTTTTTGCCATTGAGACGACTAGCACAAAATTGTGCTCAATTGATCCTATTATTTTGATTATTATTTTTTATTTTAATTTTTTTTAGATTTTAAATTCTATTTTTATTATTTTAGTTAAAATATTAATAATTGTATTGTGTGTTTCTGTCATTATTATTATTATTATTATTTTTAATTATTATTATTTAAATATGCCTCTATAGCTTTTTTTCAGTTTTAGTTAGTTTAGTGCTTCAAGATAAACTAAATGAAGATGAGAAATGTTGCTTTGGCAACTAGCTGAAATCAAATCAAATATTATGTTTTATGTTCTCTCAGTTATAGTTTATTTCAGTTATTCACTTATACTCATGTAAAATGTACAGTTTTTCTCTTCCAACCCAAAATATTGATTATACGTGTAGATATTTGACCAATAAAATGCTTTCTAGAAATATTTCAGCAGGAAATACACTACCAGTCAAAAGTTTCTGAACAGTAAGATTTTTGATGTGTTTTAAAGAAGTCTCTTCTGCTCACCAAGCCTGCATTTATTTGATTAAAAATACAAAAAATACAGTACAAATTGTGAAATATTATTATAATTTAATACAGCTGTTTTCTATGTGAATATCTGTTAAACTGTAATTTATTTCTGTGACGCGCAGCTGTATTTTCAGCATCATTACTCCAGTCTTCAGTGTCACATGATCTTCAGAAATCATTCTAATATGCTGATCTGCTGCTCAAATTATTTTTATTATGTTGAGTAGAATTTTTTCAGGTTTCTTTGATGAATAGAAAGTTCATTTATCTGACATAGAAATCTTTTGTAACATTCTAAATGTCTTTATCATGACTTTTGATCAATTTAAAGCGTCCTTACTAAATAAAAGTATTAATTCAATTAATTATTTAATTAATTTTTAATTATACTGACTCCCAGCTTTTTCAATGGTAGAGTGTATAATGTTACAAAAGCTTTTTATTTCAGATACATGCTGATCTTTCTATTCATCAAAGAATCCTGAAATTTTTTTTTTTTAAATATTATTATTAATAATAATAATCAGAAATGTTTCTTGAGCAGCAAAGCAGCATATTAGAATGATTTCTGAAGATCACGTGACACTGAAGGCTGAAAATACAGCTTTGATCACAGAAATAAATTACAGTTTAACACATATTCAC
>NW_015656606.1:168421-182328 GCF_001515625.1 Sinocyclocheilus rhinocerous
CAGCTGTATTTTCAGCATCATTACTCCAGTCTTCAGTGTCACATGATCTTCAGAAATCATTCTAATATGCTGATCTGCTGCTCAAATTATTTTTATTATGTTGAGTAGAATTTTTTCAGGTTTCTTTGATGAATAGAAAGTTCATTTATCTGACATAGAAATCTTTTGTAACATTCTAAATGTCTTTATCATGACTTTTGATCAATTTAAAGCGTCCTTACTAAATAAAAGTATTAATTCAATTAATTATTTAATTAATTTTTAATTATACTGACTCCCAGCTTTTTCAATGGTAGAGTGTATAATGTTACAAAAGCTTTTTATTTCAGATACATGCTGATCTTTCTATTCATCAAAGAATCCTGAAATTTTTTTTTTTTAAATATTATTATTAATAATAATAATCAGAAATGTTTCTTGAGCAGCAAAGCAGCATATTAGAATGATTTCTGAAGATCACGTGACACTGAAGGCTGAAAATACAGCTTTGATCACAGAAATAAATTACAGTTTAACACATATTCACACAGAAAACAGCTGTATTAAATTATAATAATATTTCACAACTTTTACTGTATTTTTTGTATTTTTAATCAAATAAATGCAGTCTCGGTGAGCAGAAGAGACTTCTTTAAAACACATCTTCCTGTTGACAAACGTTTGCCTGGTGGTGCACATCGACACAGAAGGAAACCTGCGCTCATCAGATCATTTCATGGGCTCTTTAGGGCTTTATTAGACCTTATTATAATATGTTCTTCTTGTAGATGTTCAGGAGGCGTCCGCCCAAAGCTGGTCCTCGCAGTAAACCCCCGAAGAGCCTCCTCCAGCCTCCTGCTCTCTCTCAGGTACTCTAGCTCTCTTCAGTTTCACTGCTATCCCTTTCGTAGATGAGCTCTAGCTGATGTTTGTCTCTGATGAGAATCTTCAGTTTTGTGCTGCCACTCGTTCTTCTGCTGGTGTTCAGATCAGATCCAGACTAGTTCATCATCTCGTCTTTCTCTCTCTTCTTTGCTTTTCACCTCGTCTTTTCTTACTGCTACAAAAGCATGACATGCAAACACGGAAAAGCAAATACAATATAATGTCCATTTGCATAAAACAAAACAAAACTGTAGAGGAAAGAAATTTTTTATTTTATTATTATTTTTTTTTTACAGTATCTAGTTGATTGTAAGTATTTGATTTTTATTTATTTTTTTTTATGTTGCTATATTTTGTATAAGCTTAAAGGTGTAGTACAGAGAGAAATAAAAAAGGGGCATGACAAGCAAGTAACAAAAAAATAATAATTTATATATACAGTGGGTACGGAAAGTATTCAGACCCCCTTAAATTTTTCACTCTTTGTTATATTGCAGCCATTTGCTAAAATCATTTAAGTTAATTTTTTTTCCTCATTAATGTACACACAGCACCCCATATTGACAGAAAAACACAGAATTGTTGACATCTTTGCAGATTTATTAAAAAAGAAAAACTGAAAAATGCTCAGTATTTAGTAGAAGCACCCATTTGATCTAATACAGCCATGAGTCTTTTTAGGAAAGATGCAACAAGTTTTTCACACATGGATTTGGGGATCCTCTGCCATTCCTCCTTGCAGTATATATTTTTTTTATACAAATACATTTATTTATATTATTATTTAAATACTACTACTACTAATAATAATAATAAACAAGTGAATTTAAATAATAATAATAAGTGAATTTAAATCATTGAATGGTAAAATATAATTAATTTTTTTATCAACTATTGTACAAATCATTATTAAAGTTGTACTAGCCTTCATGACTTCTTAAATTATCCATTTCAGAATTAAATTTAATTTATAAATATCCAAATTTAATATCAACATGAAGTAAATCTGTACCATATTTGCTTTTATTGTTTTATTTAAGCACTTTTCTGGTCTTTGTGTGCACAATCTATCAGTAAATATTATTCTAAAGAATAAAGATGTTTGTTTTCAAAATATGTCAGTCATTTGCTCTGCCTTTGAAGCAGGTTTCTTCTGCTGGTGTTTCGTCTCAGGCTGTGTGCTTTTGGTTAAAGGTCAAATAGTCAAATCTAGGTGAATCTTTCTAAAATCTTGACAATAGTTCATCTTTGTCCAGTAATCACAACAAAGCAGGAAAAGTCGTCTCTGATTCTGATATGAAACACCCAATTTTCACAATCCACGATGAAATCGTGTGCATTTTATGTACGTTGTATGTATTTTTCCCCACTCTGTGGGGATTATTGCATGTTTGAACTAACAGTGAATGTAATAATCTTCATGTGTTATTACGCGCCGTCTGTGTGCTGATGTCTACACTATAAGACTCCAGACTGTTTGTGAAATGTTCTCTGTGCTTGACGCTGTGATGAAGCGTGTTGTTATGATCTGTCAGATCACGACGGCTGCGATGGAGAGCGATCCGCCGGTTTATGAGGACGTTCTTCTCATCGGTCAGGTTTGTGTGCTGCATTTTAGCCGGTCCCTGTGTTTCTGAGGGTGTTTCACCAGCTACAGCCTGGTTTTGCCGAGTTTTTTCTTCCTCAATCATCATTTTACAATCTCAAGTTTACAAGTTTTAGTTGGTTTGGGAGAAAAAAAAATATATATAATGTATAAATAATTTAATACAAATATGTATTTATTTATTTAATTAATTACAAATAATGCATTTTATTTATATAAAAATAATGATATGAACATTTGTAGAATAGTCAATAAAAGACATTTATTAAAAAATAATAATAATAATTAATTAATTAATTAAAAATAAAATGAAATAATATATAAATCATTTAATACAAATATGTATTTATTTAATTAAAAATAATATTTTTTTATTTATATAAAAATAATGATATAAACATTTGTAGAATATGGTTTCCTTAGAATTTGTATATATTTTGCATAACTTGACAATTCTGTAAATAAAAGACATTAATAAAAAAATTAATTAATTAATTAATTAATTGAAAAGAAAAGAAAAGAAAAGAAAAGAAAAGAAAAAAATAAAGGCAGGTTGAAAAGTCTCCAGGACAGGTTTTAACTGGTCCTTCATGTAACAAGGAAAAAGTTTATTGTGAGTTAAAAATAAAAAAATCCCCGTGTAGTGGAAGAAACACCCTCATGTGGATTCATATTACGTTGTTATGCATTATTTATACATACACCTGCATGCTTCAAACATGATTTACAGGAAAGGTGTGTGGAGGACTGGCCTGAACACAGTCCAGAACTTTCTCCAGAATGGAAACCAGTAAGTTCTCTCTGATTATCTGAACTGTAGTACAGCACACCGATGCACAGAAACACTGAGATGCTCTGTGTCTGTTGCAGGCTGGCAAGCTCAGGCTTCGGAGAGACTCTGTGCGGGTGAGTCCTTCCTTCAGATCACAGCTCTGTCTGTTACTGAAATAAAGCTGAAATACAATTTATTGCAAATATTAGGTGAACTAGTTATTCCAAGGCAACATTTCTCATGTTTGTTTAGGAAAACTTGAAGCACTAAAATTACTAACTGGAAATCAATAAAAACTAGAATTTAAACCCGTGTTATTTTATTATTATCAATGTAGTATTATAGTTAATATTTTAATATACTATTATAGTTAATATAATGTTTATTTTAATTCAAGTGACACATTTATCATTTTAGTTTTAGTTATTGATAATAACCCTGAAAATTGAAGAAAAAAAATAAACATAAAAAAATGCAAATAAAAACTGACAAAAGCACATAACAAAAAAAAAAGAATAAAATTAAATTGATGAGTAATAATAAAAAAAAACATAATGAAAATAAAATACTAATACTAATAATAGTAATAATCATAAATAAGCGATTGATTAAATCAATCATTTGATGGTAAAAACAAAATGGTAAATTTGAAAACTGATGGTAAATTGAAAGCTGAAAATATATAAAAATAGAATCTAATATATAAAATATTAGTAAAAACTATAATAGTATATAAATAATGCTAAAATAGCACTGATGTAGTGAAAACTTCTCAAATGGAGACCAAAATCATTTAACAAACAAACAAACAAATAAACCTTTTTAAAACTTCAATTCAATTTAATAATAATAATCATCATATTAAATTTAAATAGAATATAAAATATTAAATATTAATAAAATAAATGATGTAGTTCCAAACTTCCCAAATGTAGACCTAAATAATTTAACCAAAAAAATTAAATAAAGTTTGTAAAAACATTACATTTAATTTACATTACAATAATTAACCTTACAAAACATTGTGGTCGGCATATTTATCCTCAGCACAGTGCAGATTAATTCATGTAGTCTGTATTTTCTTTGAGCTTTTGTTGCTGTGTTTCAGATGAAGAGGTTGTGAAATGCACTAAAATGCACTGAACACATTAGCAAACACACAGTAATGTCCTGGCAGCCGCCCAGAACACACGAGCTAACTAAAGATCTCTCTCATAACACTGTTGACCTCTGGCTCTAGATTACAGAGGCGTCTGATGGAGGCGCTGATCTGAAGAGGAACGGGAAGCAGGTACGATGTGAATCCGCGACCTCAGCGTGACTCTGAGCGTGTGCTTGTCCTCCTTCACGTGTGCTTGTGCATCTCTGCTGATCTTTCAGACTCTGGGAAGGAAACTGAGACACTCGCTGCTGATCAGGAGGAGCTCAAAGGTAAATCAAGACAAATAACGACGCTTGCTGAAGGAGAAGTGTGAGATTTATCCGCCACTACACTGCAAAATAATCTGAACAATGCAAAAGATGTTAAATTAAAAATCTGTTAAATTCAATTCAAATTAATAAAAAGATGCTGGTAATTGTCTGTCAGGACATTATCAGTTAAGTTTAAGAACAATTCTTTTAATCCTAAAAAACAACATAATGTATGAAAACTCACAATTCGGGAAAAAAATAAAAACTCAGAATTAGGCTCTAAGGTAAAACATTACGATTACAGTCATCATACAATTACAATAATTGTAATAATTTAAAGATAAAATAATTTATTATAAATACAATATGTTTTGTATTTTTAAATAATTATTTATAAATTATTTTATTAAAAATGAAATGCGTATTATATATTTTTATAATTTATAATAATTTTATGTATAATTATGTATCTATTGTAATTTATACATTATAATATAAATGTATTATATATATTGCAATATTTCCAACTTTTATTTTATTTCAGATTCATCATCTGTACACCAATTTCTCTTTTATTATTTTATTTTTACTCCAGATTCATCATCTGTACACCATTTTTTTTATTTTTTTTTATTTTACTCCAGATTCATCTCCTGTACACCAATTTAATTTTAATGTTTCCAGTACTTTTTCCAGCGCTCTTTAGCCCTAAGACAAAAGGCTGCTAATTTCTCAGAATTGCATGATTGCGAAAGAGAAAGTCAAAATTACACATTTATATCTCACAGTTGCAAATGACCAGTCCAGCAGCAGAATCACTGAATGGCTTAATTATAGTTATAGTATTGTTTGTTTGTTTGTTTTTTGCATGTTAACCTGGGGAAAAATATTATACCATTAAAGAAATGACACATAAAAACTCAATGTCTGTGATTTCAGGATAAACCTGGAGATGAAGTGAAGAGCTCCGAGACGAATCGAGGCTCAAAGGTGAATATCTTCAACCTCAGATAACTGTCAGAGTCGGGTGTTTGTTTTGTTGATCTGCAGATCATATTCATTCTTTCTGTAATGATTTCTGTAATGTGTTGAAGCTCATTAACGGCACGGATGAGTTTTTGGCTCCAGATGAAGAAGAAGAAGAGCAGAATGAAGCTGCCGAGTACAAATCGGTATGAAGCTCGTTATTTCTGAATCATTATAGTTTCAGATTTATGTATTTCATAGCAGATTGATTTTTTTTCTCTGAACAGAAGAAACCGTCAAAACCCAAGATTATTACACACCGCAGAGGCTCGAAGGTAAAACATGATCTGCGTGGACCGATAACGCTATTTGAAAAAAATAATAAAATAATAATAATAAAAGAGTTATAATATAATATTTACTTCATAAAACAAAGAATGATCTTCATACTTTTTACCTTTCAAATAATAAAATGATTTTAATTTAAAATATTTTTAATTAAAGTTTTATTAAAAATTTGTTTTAAAACATTAAATAAGTATTATATAATATATATGCATTATATAATACTTAATTTAGTAATTTATCATTTATAAATGCATAATGTATAAATTTCAAATTTATACATTACATTATAAATAATATGTAAGATAATATAATGTATTGTATGCATAATATATAAATAATAGAATGTATTAAATGCGTTGCAGTATTTCCCAAAAATAATATAACTTAACTTAACTCAACTCCAGGTCTCATTCTGATTTTTTTTAATTTATTTTTTATTGTATTATATTAATTCCAGATCCATCTCTTGTAACCCATTTTATTTTAATGTTTCCAGCAGCTTTACTTTAACCCTAAGACAAAAGTCTAGTCTGCTCATGTCCATTTTTTGGACACAATATTTGTAATTATTATTACAGGGTTCGTACAAGGTGATTAAAGTGCTTTAAGTTCAAAAAGGGCCTGGAAAACCCTTGAAAATAGCAATATTCCTGAAGCGGTACTTGAAAAGTGCTTAAAATTATTGAAAGGCTGCATATATGACATAAGTGTTTAATTATTTTCAATAAACACACATCTTTTCACACAAAGTTAACGCTGATGTAGACTTTGTGTAGCCCCACCCCTTTTCAGAGCTGCGCTTACCCAGATAACACATGTACATCTGCGAGAAGTCTGTTAAAGATCTCTTCATCTGGAAAGCATCTGCTGTGTACAAACATCTGATAGACGTCTTTAAGATCTCAGTTTTACATGCATTCTAAATCAGAAAGACATCTTCTAAACGTCTATTTGACATCTGATAGGAAACGTCCTATAGACGAATTGCAGATGAGCAAACACTCCAAAAAATACGTCTTGCAGATGTAATGCAGAGGTCAAACAGACGTCTCTGTGATGGACGTGTGCTGTCAGGATGCCATAAGCCCTATTCGGACGTGTTTCTCATGTGGACGTCTGTAAAAATGTGCATGGCACCTCGCTGATAAAACTCAAGCTTTCTGGTGGCGATTTATTCTTATTTTGTGGGAACGCGCGGTCAGTCGCATGATTGGGATGTGCTGCAAATAAAATTGCACATGCTTGGAATAATGAGAATAAAGTCATATGTAATGTAATAATAATATCCTATTTAATATTTAATTATTAAATCTCCTATTTAAAAATAGGAAGATAGACGCGCTATAGATAAAATGGTTTTCTGTCTTGCGTTTTATCTCAAAATCATGTTAAAAATGGGGGAAATAAGCAGGAATATGTTAATGCAGCCTCTTGTTTCTACATGACGAAAGCATAGCTTGGTTTCTCTTTCTCCTTTTTGTTCTTAACAGCCTCCACTCACTGTGGTGATTAAATATTGTTCTTGTAAACACTTTCCAGCATTTCCATGATGAATGTACCTTTAAAATGTGTGCAATTTACAGCGAAGCTCAACAGCGCTCTGAAAGCAGTGAAGTTTGTATTGGTCTCTTCTTGTAAATTCACAGATGTGGAGTCGGACGGTTTGACAAATGCATGAGAAACGAATACTGTTCGAACACGGCTATAGAAATATAGCCTACAGAGCTTTCGCAAAAGCGGAAGTTCAAAGACAAAATTCTCAAGATGGTTTTTGCACTTGTTTCTCTGGAAGTCAATACTGTGCGCGTTATCGCATATTTGCATATATGTGATTCAGCTTTCATTGTTCAGGTCAATCATATCCCTGTTGAAAAAAACAGCATATGCTGGTTAGGTATGTTTTGACGCTGGGATGCTGCTCCTTTGCCAGCACATGACCAGCATAAACCAGCAAAAGGACCAGCTTAAACCAGCAAAGGACCAGCTTAAACCAGCAAAAGGACCAGCATAAACCAGCAAAGGACCAGTTTAAGCCAGCACATTACCAGCATAAACCAGCAAAAGGACCAGCATAAACCATCAAAGGACCAGCATAAACCATCAAAGGACCAGCTTAAACCATCAAAGGGCCAACTTAAACCAGCAAAGGACCAGCTTAAACCAGCATCCCAGCGTCAAAACATACCTAACCAGCATATGCTGTTTTTTTTCAGCAGGGCGTGTATGAAAAGAATCAGTCTGAATGAGGAAAGCGATGATAACTTCATAATAAAGGGGTTTTCAGCGCTGCAATGCTTTGATCTCTTTCGTCAGACTCAGCTTTGCATGTCCGTGTTGTTCAAAGAATTTCCTTGTTTACAAACCTTACTTCACTTTTGAATGAGTACTAATTCGCTTTTAAAGTCATTCCCTTGCCGCCACCTACTGGCGTAACTATGTAACCTTCACTGAAGTGGTTGATCAATTTTAGGCCTTTTTTAATGTTCCCAGTTTTTAATGTTGACGTCATTGCATAGCCTACTTTGCATGTGCTTCAACTTTATTTTGGCCATTTTGTTTTATTAGTAGGGTTCAACGGGGCTAAAGGCACTCCAAAAAGAAAAAATGTGCTTTTCACTGCGCCTAAAATGTATAATTGCAGAAAATAATATATATACGTTTGTATTGAACATTAACGGAGCAACAGATTTTGTGTGAAAATAAATCATTCAAGTTGTTTATTTTGTTTAAAAATCTTATTAATGTATGAGTTGGCAAGATGGGCCTTTTATGCACGGGGTAAAAGGCCCACAGTATTGATACAAATACTTCAGCTAAAATAATGTTGATTTTTTAAAATAATGTCTAAGTTATTACTTGTTCAAAACAATCACTTTAGCAAAGTTTGTACTATTTTCTGCTTTTTTGGAAAAATAAAATAATTATTTTTTGTTCAATAAATATACTGTCATTAAAATATGTTAATATAAAAATATATATTTTTTTTAAATACAGAAACAAAATCATTTTAATAATTAAAGATTCTGAAAGTATTGAAGGAGATCCAATGATAATTGAATATATATTTACAGCAGTAGCAACAAATTATATGTTATTATATGATATGATTAATATCATGTTTTTAAATATGATGGTTTCATTCTAAACATGGTGATTATCTCTAATATGGACACCCAACATAATATATGATATTTACCATCTGAATGTCAACAAATGAAAAAGTCAGCCATCTATTAATTATCATGTATTTAATTACTGTGCGCCTTTAGCCCCAACAGCGGGGGCACTTTTTACCCCAAATTCCATACTTTTACATATTCTTTCGTTATTTAAAAACTGTTGCTTTAATTATCATAAGTGAAAATCATAAAGACCTTTGTCTCAATATATATGCATTAATTTTAGCAATTCTAATTTGCTACTTAAATCTACAACTTACAAAAAAAACCCATCAAATATTAGATCAAGTAAGCACAGAATCAACTTTGCGCTGCTGCGCGCGATCGCGTCAAGGATCAGACAAATATACACGTGCATCTTGAAAAGCGGATGTTTTGGAAAGTGCTACGCCACGTTTTTGTGCCATCTAGTGGTTTAGATGAAAATAATATCAAAGGCGCCTTTTACCCCGGGGCACCTTTAGCCCCGGTGTACCCTATATGTTTATTGATCTATTTATCTTTTTTTAGAATTTGAAAGATAAGATATTGTTTGAAAACCAAAAAAAGTAGTGCTTGAAAAGTCATTGAAAGTCCTGGAATTTCATTGTACAGTATCTGTACGAACCCTGTTATTATAATAAACCTGTCAATAATTTTCATTTAACACTTTCATTTACCATTTCTGGTATTTAAAGTGCAATACATTACTTCAGATAGATAATTACCACATTAAGCTACAGTATAACTCTCATCTGAGAGCGAAAGAGATGAGATTTTGAAATTTGTGTCAATAAAAGTACTGAAAGATCCTTTCACATTTTGTTCTACAGCACAGAATGTATAGTTACTGGCTGATGGGAAAACTATCTGCCAGTAATTTATAATACGTGCCATTATTTTGTCAAGCCAACTTTAACACGTGATATCGTTCACGATTATGATATTCATTTACATCTCCAGGTGAAATCTGCTGAAGCTCCAGACTATAAGGTTTGTTCATTTCAGGAATCAGTTTATTGATGTTAGAGATGAGCAACAGTTGATTTAATCGTCACATTTAATTGTCATATTAGGATGATTTAACGTCCTCATGGAAACATGCTGATCTCGTGGCCTTGAGAGAGAAGAAAGCAGAAGATGTGGACTGCAAACCAGTACAAACACACAATATTTTTCTTTTGCAGTGATTTTTAGTCTGCTGTGATTTGAACTCAGTGTCTGCTCTCTAAAATGTATTTATTTATTTAGTTAGTTACTTATTATTTTATTTTATATTTTTACAGAAGCAGCCACAGAAATTCAAGCCTTCTGTGCCACACCGACCATCAAAGGTAATATATTCTGTGTTTGCATGTTTATTGGAAATATAATGTGTGCTTTAGATTTAAAGCCTGGATTTTGAATTCATAAACCAACCGGAAGCGGTTCTTAAGACATTCAGGACTAAAATTAATCAAAGCTTTTGGCTATTTTTTTTATTTTTATGTTTTAATCCACATCTTTTAACCTTTGCTCCAGGGTTTTTATCAACTAAAACTTATATATATATATATATATATATATATATACACACAGACAAAACCTTACTAAATATATATACTGTATAACTATAACAATATACAATATATAATAATGTTATATACAAAAACAGACAAAACATTACTAAAACGTACTTACTAAAATGAAAATGAAAACAGAAGATATAAAAATAAGTAATATGAATAAAAACTATAAAAGTATAACTGCTCTGCTGATTTCTTTAGGATACGTTTGCAGTTGGTCTGAAATCAGTGAATGGTCCTCCATTGATGGAATCAAAGGTATTTTCATTGGCCTTTTGCAGACATTTTAACCGTATGTACAGGAGTGAAGAGAGACCAGAAAATATATTCAAATGATCAACGGAAAGAATGTAAAGCTACAAGATTTGGGCTGTTTTGACATATCATGATCATATTCATTGATCAAACCTATTTGAATTGATCTTATTTGAAACCATGTCTCTACTGTTTGCAGTCCTTCCCCAAAGATCCCTTTCTGGAAGGAGATCTGGATCTTGGCGCTTCAGTCCATGACAGTCATCAGGTGAATCAGCTTTTTCTGACAGTGATCTTGGACTTTATACTGACACTGAACTTCACTTCTGGATGTCATTCACACACAAACACACACACACAGGTTTGTTTTTGTGAAAAGTGGGGACATCCCATAGGCGTAATGGTTTTTATACTGTACAGACCGTATATTCTATTGCCCTACACCAACCCTACCCCTAAACCTACCCCTCACAGGAAACTTTGTGCTATTTCAGATTTTCAATACACTCCATTCTGTGTGATTTATATGAATTTTGAAAAGTGGGGACATGGGGTAATGTCCTGAAAAGTCACCTTCTCCTTGTAATACCTATGTTATACCCTTGTCATTATACAAATTTATGTCCTCATTTGTCACAAAAACGCGCACACACACTCGCACACACACTCACATCTGCATTAATGAGCCATAATTCATTTTCTGACAGGAGAGGGTGTCTGATAAGAGTGACTGAGATTGAGCAGTGTTTATCTGGTCATGTGATCTCAAAATCAAAACATACAGGGCAAAATGCTGTGAGAAACTAAATTAAATTAAATTAAATTAAGTCTACAGGAGATTAATCTGAAATCAAAATAAAATAAAATAAAGAAAAGTAGCTCTACAGGAGATCTGGAATCAAAATAAAACAAAACGAAAAAAGCACAATTAGATGAATTTAAATTAAATAATATATCTGACTTACAGGAGATGAATCTGGGAATAAAATAAAATAAAATAAAATAGTTATTCAGGAAATTAATCTGACATCAAAATAATGAAATTGAATTAAATTAATAAATGTTGCTTACAGGAGATGAATCTGTGAATAAAATAAAATGTTTTATTAATTAATAATATAATATTTGAATTATATTTTATTTTTATTCAAATTAAAAAAAAAGTCTTCAGGAGATTAATCTGACATAAAAAAAAAAAAAATTCAATTCAATTCAATCAAATCAAACTGGTCTACAAGAGATGAATCTGGATTGCCAATTGTATAGAAACAATAACAAAAACAGTATAATAACTCGCACATCTTTTCCCAAAGCAGCATAGTCTAGTGGTGTAAGTCCATTTTTCTAAAAATATTACCATATTTATAACATTTATTCGTAGGGAGTAGTCAAGTGAAGTCAAGTCAAGTTGAGCTTTATTGTCATTCCACTACATGTGTGGACATACAGTGGAACGAAATGTCGTGTCTCGCAGGACCACGGTGCTACATAAATAAACATAATATAAACATACAACACTAGACGTAAGAACAATTTTTAGACCTACATAGCTAACTATCTGAAGCGGTAATCTAACTATACATATACTATAAATAGTTGACTATACGGAGCTGTTGAGCAGTTTTGCAGAGTGGGCCCTGATGCTGCTCTACCATCTTTCTGATGGCAAGAGCTGGAAGAGACTGTGGGAGGAATGGGTGGGGTCTTTCACGATACCGGTAGCTTTACTGGAGCATCATGCAAAGAAAATGTCCAGAATGGAGGGGAGAGGGGCACCGATGATCTTTGCAGCTGTGTTCTATACAAGTACTTTACATAATGACTGTGCATGATATTGTGCAAAAGAGGCATTTAAGGTTAAGAAGTAAGTAGTGCAGTATGATTTGTGGTGCAATCACAAGTAAACATTTGTTATCTTATTAAGTCCTTGTAACATGGAGTGTTTATAAGAAAGTGTCATATAGAGAGGAAAGAGAGCGATTTTCTACAGGTGGTTTGTCCAGCCCACTCACCTGTGTGTAGCACTCAGAATTGTACAATTTTCTTGAGGTTTTCAACAGTTTTCATGTGGTGCATGTGGTGTGGTGTGGCGTGAAGGGGGGAGAGAGGATCCTGGTTTCAGGAGATAGGGTTGTGGATGAGGTTTCAGAGGGGGGTGAGGTGATTAGAATTGAGGGCTCTCACAGCCTGGGGGAAAAAGCTGTTGAGCAGTCTTGCAGAGTGGGCCCTGATGCTCCGGTACCGTCTTTCTGATGGCAAGAGCTGAAAGAGACTGTGGGAGGGATGGGTGGGGTCTTTCACGATACTGGTAGCTTTACTGGAGCATCGTGCAAGGAAAATGTCCAGAATGGAGGGGAGAGGGGCACCGATGATCTTTGCAGCTGTGTTCACTGTCCGCTGTAGGGTCTTGCGGTCAGCAGCACTGCAGTTCCCGTACCAGACAGTGATGCAGCTGGTCAGCACACTCTCAATGGTTCCCCTATAGAATGTGGTGAGGATGGGTGGAGGGATACTTGCTCTTTTACGTCGGCTCGGCGCAGGAAGTGGAGCCGCTGTTGCACCTTTATGGAGAGTGATGTAGTGTTGGTGGTACAGGTGAGGTCTTCTGTTATGTGCACTCCCAGGAATTTAGTGCTGCTGACTCTGTCCACAGTCGAGCTGTCGATGGTCAGTGGGGGGTGGTAAACAGAGTTTCTCCTGAAGTCCATCACAACCTCCTTTGTCTTACTCACATTGAGGGACAGGTTGTTTGCTCCACACCATTCAACCAGTTGTGCCACTTCCTTTCTGTAGGGTGTTTCATCATTGTTGCTGATGAGACCTACCACAGTTGTGTCATCAGCAAACTTGATGATGTGGTTGGAGCTGAACTTGGCAGTGCAGTCGTGGGTCAGCAGCGTGAAGAGCAGCGGGCTGAGCACACAGCCTTGTGGGGCACCTGTGCTCAGTGTGGTAGTGCT
>NW_015656606.1:188637-192306 GCF_001515625.1 Sinocyclocheilus rhinocerous
TTTTTAACCCAAAAGTTGGGTTAGTCCATATTTGACCCAAAGTTGGGTTGAAACAACCCAGCATTTTTTAGAGTGTAACATTTGGAAAGTTTCAAATATATGTGTAGCTTCTTATTATTCTTATTACAGTCAATATCTGACTGATTCTCAAGTTCAAGTTCAAGTTGAGCTTTATTGTCATTCCACTACATGTGTGGACATACAGTGGAACGAAATGTCGTGTCTCGCAGGACCACGGTGCTACATAAATAAACATAATATAAACATACAACACTAGACGTAAGAACAATTTTTAGACCTACATAGCTAACTATCTGAAGCGGTAATCTAACTATACATATACTATAAATAGTTGACTATACATACACATAACCTAAGACAGTCTATACAAGTACTTTACATAATGACTGTGCATGATATTGTGCAAAAGAGGCATTTAAGGTTAAGAAGTAAGTAAGTAGTTATGATTTGTGGTGCAATCACAAGTAAACATTTGTTATCTTATTAAGTCCTTGTAACATGGAGTGTTTATAAGAAAGTGTCATATAGAGAGGAAAGAGTGCGATTTTCTACAGGTGGTTTGTCCAGCCCACTCACCTGTGTGTAGCACTCAGAATTGTACAATTTTCTTGAGGTTTTCAACAGTTTTCATGTGGTGCATGTGGTGTGGTGTGGTGGGATGGGGGGGATCCTGGTTTCAGGAGGTAGGGTTGTGGATGAGGTTTCAGAGGGGGGTGAGGTGATTGGAATTGAGGGCTCTCACAGCCTGGGGGGAAAGGCTGTTGAGCAGTCTTGCAGAGTGGGCCCTGATGCTCCGGTACCGGCTACCTGATGGCAAGAGCTGGAAGAGACTGTGGGAGGGAAGTCTTTGTTTTCTAAGTGGGTAAGAGCCAGGTGGAGGGTGGAGGAAATAGCATCGTCCGTGGAGAACATCATGATGTCGTAATGATGATTGGCAGTCACGTCAGCCAATAGACACCGACCTAGAAGCGGAGCAACAATAACACAAAAAGGACAGGAGAGCGAAAAGAAACGCAATATACACAAAACACATGTGGAACGTAACACTCCCCCCCTTAAGACAAACTATATGGGTTTCAAACTATATGAGATGTTAAAGATGTCTGTTAAGACATCTGTCAGCTGTTCAGCACAGCCTCTCAGTACCCAGGCCTGGTATGTTGTCAGGACCTGCAGCCTTGTGCGTGAAGGGGGGAGAGAGGATCCTGGTTTCAGGAGATAGGGTTGTGGATGAGGTTTCAGAGGGGGGTGAGGTGATTGGAATTGAGGGCTCTCACAGCCTGGGGGGAAAGGCTGTTGAGCAGTCTTGCAGAGTGGGCCCTGATGCTCCGGTACCGGCTACCTGATGGCAAGAGCTGGAAGAGACTGTGGGAGGGAAGTCTTTGTTTTCTAAGTGGGTAAGAGCCAGGTGGAGGGAGGGACAGGTTGTTTGCTCCACACCATTCAACCAGTTGTGCCACTTCCTTTCTGTATGGTGTTTCATCATTGTTGCTGATGAGACCTACCACAGTTGTGTCATCAGCAAACTTGATTATGTGGTTGGAGCTGAATTTGGCAGTGCAGTCGTGGGTCAGTAGCGTGAAGAGCAGCGGGCTGAGCACACAGCCTTGTGGAGCACCTGTGCTCAGTGTGGTAGTGCTGGAGGTTTTGTGGCCGACACGGACTGACTGAGGTCTGCCGGTTAAAAAGTCCAGGATCCAATTACAGAGGGAGGTATTTAGGCCCAGCAGGTTTAGTTTGTTTGAGCTGTTGTGGGATTATTGTGTTGAATGCTGAGCTGAAGTCGATGAACAACACATAGGAGTCTTTGTTTTCTAAGTGGGTAAGAGCCAGGTGGAGGGTGGAGGAAATTGCATCGTCTGTAGAGCGGTTTGGACGGTATGCAAACTGGAGCGGGTCAAGTGTGTTGGGGAGATTGGATTTGATATGGTGCATGACTAACCTCTCAAAGCACTTCATCATGATTGGGGTCAGTGATATGGGATGATAGTCATTCAGGTAGGACACAGGTGACTTCTTTGGTACTGGTATGATGGTGGTGGACTTGAGACACGTGGGGACAACTGCTTGACTTAGTGTTACGTGCTTGATGTTAAAAAGGGATGATACCGTAACATTTAGGTGGGACAACTGTTACTGGGTGTGGTGCGGATCAAAGACGATACTGAAATGTATTTCAAAAAGACTTTACTGAACGTATTAGGAGAAGATACAAGTGGTTTAAGTTTAACAAAGTCTAACAATAGGAAAGAAAAGAAAACAAAAACAGGAGTGTCACCCAAATTAAAGAAATAAACAAAACAGAACAATCCTTATAACTAACCTCTAAACTAACTACCAAAATAAAGAAATATGAAAATAAAACCGAAATCTTCAGCGTATGTGACGCCCGAACTAAAACTCTCATAAACTACAAACAAAAATACAAGGGTGGCATAACACTCACAATCCTAATCTAACAGAGTACAAACTAACCTAATCAAGAAACAAAACAAGCAGTATTATAACAACGACCGACTAAGTATTCGAATCATCACAGAAAGAAAAATGTGATTAAGTAGCTGGATACACCAACATGCATTCTTAACTTTAAACTTGACACGTAATCAGGCTGGAACTCTAAAACCGACATCCGCGATATCTTTTACGAAGAATTCGATGCAAGTCCATAGCTAAGAAACAAATCTATAAATAGATCAAAACACACAACAAGATACATGTAGCATCAGGAGACCACGTTGGAGCACGAGGTACGCTGGCATGGCACACACACACACAATCAGCTCGAGTCCTCAAATACAGCTGGCACGTCAGCAGATTGGCAGAACATCATGACGTCGTAATGATGATTGGCAGTCCCGTTAGCCATTAAACGCCGACCTAGGAGCGGAGCAACATTAAAGATGTCTGTTAAGACATCTGTCAGCTGTTCAGCACAGCCTCTCAGTACCCAGGCCTGGTATGTTGTCAGGACCTGCAGCCTTGTGTGGGTTAACCCTAGATAGGGTCTTCCTTACATCGACTGGAGACAGACAGAGCTCCTGGTCGTTGGGAGGTGTGGGCAGTTTTTGTGCAGGTTTGTCATTCTGCATTTCAAACCGTGCATAAAACTCATTGAGTGTATCTGGGAGGGATGTGTTGTCATCACAGGCCTGTGGCGGGGGGTTGTAGTCTGGGATGGTCTGTCTGTGAAGTGATTGTTGATTTTTTGAGCATACGACCGTTTTGCATTTTTGATGCCACAGGACAGATTGGCTCTTGCTGTTTTGAGGGCTTTGAGGGCTCCTGATCTGAATGCTTCATCTCTGGTCTTTAGCAGCCCACGAACCTCTGCTGTCATCCATGTCATCCATGTGGCACGTGTGGTGATGTTCTTGGTGACTGTCACATCATCAATGCACTTTTTGATGTAAGCAGTCACTGTTTCAGTGTACTCTTGCAGGTCTGTGTGGTCATGGTAGGTGGCTGCCTCTTTAAACATGTTCCAGTGTGTCCTAGAAGCAGTCCTGTAGTTCTGAGGTAGCATCATCTGGCCATACTGTGATCTGCTTTTGGACCGGTTTGGCAGGTTTGGCAAGTGGTCTGTATGCTGGTATTAGCATAACAGAGATGTGGTCTGAGTACCCGAGATGGGGGTGATGGGGGTGG
>NW_015656606.1:193586-201499 GCF_001515625.1 Sinocyclocheilus rhinocerous
GAGCGGTTTGGACGGTATGCAAACTGGAGCGGGTCAAGTGTGTTGGGGAGATTGGATTTGATATGGTGCATGACTAACCTCTCAAAGCACTTCATCATGATTGGGGTCAGTGCTATGGGACGATAGTCATTCAGACAGGACACAGGTGACTTCTTTGGTACTGGGGTGATGGTGGTGGACTTGAGACATGTGGGGACAACTGCTTGGCTTAGTGAGATGTTAAAGATGTCTGTTAAGACATCTGTCAGCTGTTCAGCACAGCCTCTCAGTACCCAGGCCTGGTATGTTGTCAGGACCTGCAGCCTTGTGTGGGTTAACCCTAGATAGGGTCTTCCTTACATCGACTGGAGACAGACAGAGCTCCTGGTCGTTGGGAGGTGTGGGCAGTTTTTGTGCAGGTTTGTCATTCTGCATTTCAAACCGTGCATAAAACTCATTGAGTGTATCTGGGAGGGATGTGTTGTCATCACAGGCCTGTGGCGGGGGCTTGTAGTCTGTGATGGTCTGAATAGCTTGCCACAGACTTGCTGTCAGTAAAGTGATTATTGATTTTTTGTGCATATACAACCATTTTGCTTTCTTAATGCCACGGGACAGGTTGGCTCTTGCTGTTTTGAGGGCTGCTTTATCTCCTGATCTGAATGCTTCATCTCTGGTCTTTAGCAGCCCACGAACCTCTGCTGTCATCCATGGCTTCTGGTTGGCACGTGTGGTGATGTTCTTGGTGACTGTCACATCATCAATGCACTTTTTGATGTAAGCAGTCACTGTTTCAGTGTACTCTTGCAGGTCCGTGTGGTCATGGTACACCCAAATTAAAGAAATAAACAAAACAGAACAAGCCTTATAACTAACCTCTAAACTAACTACCAAAATAAAGAAATATGAAAATAAAACCGGAATCTTCAGCGTATGCGACGCCCGAACTAAAACTCTCATAAACTACAAACAAAAATACAAGGGTGGCGTAACACTCACAATCCTAATCTAACAGAATACAAACTAACCTAATCAAGAAACAAAACAAGCAGTATTATAACAACGACCGACTAAGTATTCGAATCATCACAGAAAGGAAAATGTGATTGCCCTACACCGACCCTACCCCTAAACCTACCCCTTACAGGAAACTTTGTGCATTTTTAGTAGCTGGATACACCAACATGCATTCTTAACTTTAAACTTGACGTGTGGTCATGGTAGGTGACTGCCTCTTTAAACATATTCCAGTCCTGCAGTGCTGAGGTAGCATCATCTGGCCATACTGTGATCTGCTTTTGGACCGGTTTGGCAAGTTTGAGAAGTGGTCTGTATGCTGGTATTAGCATAACAGAGATGTGGTCTGAGTACCCGAGATGGGGGTGGGGTGCAGCTTTGTACGCATTTTTTTTTTTCAGTTGTGTAAAGTACACAAATAAACCACATATATCGTCTGAGTATGAATGCAAACTTTAAAAACAAAGATGAAAATGAATACATTATCAGGGAAATTCAGCAAAGAAATGCAAAAGATTGCAACGTTTCTGAACTGTGTGTTTAAGGATGTTGTAGATCTTTCTGGTCGTTGTCTGTTGACGTCTGTGACCAGCAGATGGAATCAGTGTGTGACGATTGAAGAGCTTCGAAACACTGAATCAACCAATCAAAGCAGTTGATTCAGTTCTGAGTTTAACTGAGTTCAGCCGAATCTCTCTCAGTCCAGAACCAAAGACTTTGAGTAACACAGATCATTTTCTGCTGTAGACACCAGAGATGGACACGCATCCAGATGAGGAAGAGGAGACTGATGGAGGACAGGTAGAGATCGGATTTGATTTTCATTTTTTATGAATGCATTATTTTACTCACTGTCAGTGCTATTATAATATGTTTAGCAGAAGTCGAAAAAGAAAGTGCGAGTTAAGTTTGTTCCTCACAGAGGGTTTGTCATCGGTTTATCCAGGGTGAGTCCTGACGCCTCTTCTGCTTCATTTCTATCAGTTTGAGCACTTGAGTTTGGTTTTTTAAAGACATATTCTTCTGTATATCTGCTAACAGGGTGACAAGACTAATAATGAAACCAAGGAGGGAATACCACATCTTAAGGTAGAACGATTTTCAGAATACAATATCATAATTTACCATTTACTGAATACAGTATGTACTGTATTTAAATAATAATAATAATATGTGAAATTTAATAAACATTTCTAACAGTAATGTGCTGCATTATTATCCCTTTGACGGTTTCATCTTATTTTTAACCCAATTTACTGTAAAAAATGTATGTTGTACTATCAAATATACTATAGGTTTTATTAATATTTCATTTTTATATTTTCCTTTTTTTCATTTTAGTAATATCACTGTGTGTTTTGGTTATTTTATCAGTTTTTGTTATATATATATATTAAGTTTAATGTTATTAATTTATTTATATTAGTACTTAAATTTAAACTACAAGTTCAGAACTTTTGCTTTGGCAACTAGCTGAAATAAAATACGTTTACAGTTTTTAAAAATATCTTATTTTATTTCAGTTAAAAATATGCGTTATGTATGAATGCAAACTTAAAAAGGCTAAAAAAAACAAATATGTTAAAAATGAATATATTATCATAACATTTCAGCGAAGAAATGCAAAACTGCGTATTTAAGGATAAACTTTATGCTTTTTATGTTTTTTTGTTTTTTTTGTTATGTATTAGATAATTGTATTTAAAAATAATAATAATATGTGAAATTGAATGCATTATACAGTCATAAACATTTCTAACAGTAATGTGCTGCATTATTATCACTTTGACGGTTTCATCTTATTTTTAAGCCAATTTACTGTAAAACTTTATTTTATACTATCAAATATATTATAGTTTTTATTAATATTTTGAATATTTTACATTTCATTTTTATATTTACCTTTTTCATTTTAGTAATATTGCTGTATGTTTTGGTTATTTTATCAGTTTTTGTTTATATATATAATTTGTGTTATTAATTTAGTTATTTTAGTACCTAAAGTTAAACTTAACGAAAATTAGAACTTTTGCTTTGGCAACTAGCGGAAATAAAATAAGTTTTTAATAAAATTTTTATTTTATTTAAATTAAACATATACGTTGTTTAAGTAATGAATGCAAACTTAAAAAGGCTAAAAAAACAAACAAATATATTAAAAATGAATATATTATCATAACATTTCAGCGAAGAAATGCAAAACTGCGTATTTAAGGATAAACTTTATGCTTTTTTTTATGTTATGTTATGTTTTAGATAATAACCCTGCTTTTGGAAGTTCAGTCTCACACAGCAAGCCAAGAAGGAGATGCTGTTGATGTATAATATCAGATGATTTTGTATTTCCAGTGTCATGAATGAATGAATGTTTTGTGGCATAATGCACATTTTTGGCAAACGCTGCCGTTCATGCTAACATCAGATGTGTGTGGCGTGTACAGTCTGCATGACATACACTAGAGCAGTGTGTTTCTGCACATTATTTACAGTGGATCTGTATTACAGGACAGAGCTGACGCCGAGCTGAAGGGAGCTTGTGGAGTCACTCCTCATCCACATCTCAAGGTTTGTCCGAGTCGTATGAACATCCCTGGAAACCTCTGCTTCAACTCTTATTTTTTAACATGATTAACCCCTGCTTTTAGGACGATGAGGGGTTTGGTGACCTGAAGGGAGCGTTTGGTTACGATCCTCACCAGTTCGAGGTAGAGCAGACGTCTACACGAGCGCATGAGCTCGAGATCTCTGTCTGTTCACTAATATCCTGTAATATTTCTGTTTCCAGGGAGACACATTACTGAAGTCTGAAGCCGGACGGAGTTGCTCACCGAACCATGTTCAGGTTCAGACTGTTTATTCTCAGAGAGTCTGATATTCTGCTCACTTCTGGCGAGATTACTGCTTATGTGACTCGGTTTTTTTTTTTTTTCAGAGTTCATATTCCAATGGCTTTATGAGTCCTCCAGCATGGGATTCAAAGGTAAGAAGCAGCACTAATTATTAAACATTCTGCCAAAAAAAAAAAACGAGCTTCAGAAACCCAAAGCAAGCAAGACTGTTGCTCATGCAAAGGGTTTTGATATATTCAGGCAGATCTGGAGACAGACGTCCTTAAAGCCTCGGATCTCTTCCCAGCGTCAGACGCCAGTGAGAGACATCAGGTGAGGAATCAGAACGCTCTTATGATCGCCGAGACATTTTCATTGCATTTGAACTTGTTTTTCTCCACTGTTTGTACAGAAGAAATCAAAAAAGTTTAAAGTCCCTCGCCTGCATCGCAGACAGTCAAAGGTAAAAACCATCAAACTTAGAGCTTTATTAATATTTTTAATATATTCCATTTTAATTGTAAAGTTTTAGTAATTGTGTTGTGTGTTTTTGTCATTTTATTAGCAAATGTATTTTGTTATTATTAACTTCTTAGTTTTTTAATATAATATTTTTTACTAATATTTCTATATCTTCAATTTTTTTTTTTTTTTTTAGTTGAAGTTTTAGTGATTTTGTTGTGTTATTTAGTAATTTTGTTGTGTTTTATGTTGTTTTTATTTTAATATTAATATACATTTATATTAAAATATATAATAATATTTTATAATACTATAAAGCTTGTTCATTTTATATTTCACTTTGAGTTTTGCTACTTCAAGCTAAACTCAACGAAAATGAGAAATTTTGTTCACTGAAATATTTGTATATTTTATTTCAGTTAACATTTAGTTTCTTTCAAGTAATGCATATTGTATTTAGTCTGCATGATTTTGGTTTATTTAAAATGTTCTGAGCATTTATTGAATATTGAATGATCTACAATAGCAATAACTGGTACTTTGCACTTTAAAGAGCAGCTGAATCAAACGCAGTGTTCACATCAGTGACATGTTCGTGTTTTCTAGAGTTGTGAAGATCCTGAGATCAAGCAGAGCAAAGATCGTGACGCTTCAGAGGTGAACAAACCTCTCATTTTACTTCCTCACGATTCAAATACTTGTCCATTTTTCATGTGGTCTTATTTATTTATTTTTTTATCTTATTTTTTCAATTATTTTATTTCCCTTTTGGTTTTGTTTCTTTAACTTCCAAATATTATATTTAATGTTTACTGTCTGCATTGAATAAAAAATGTGTAGAAACAATTTTCATTCAGTATTTATTTATTAGATTTTTTTTTCAATTTGTTTTCTTTAATTTCCAAATCGTGTGTATTATATTTAATGTTTACTGTCTGCACTGAAAAGAAAATAGTGTAGAAACAATTTTCATTGAGTATTTATTTATTTATCTTAATTTAATAATTAAATAAAAAAATAAAAAAAATTATAATTTCCAAATTGTGTGTATTATATGTAATGTTTACTATCTGCACTGAAAACAATTAATGGAACAATTTTCACTTGGAAATTGCTAGTAAATTTCACAAATAATTACAAAGAAATGGAAATTAACACATTGAATTAAATGTGACATTTTAAAGGACTGAAATAGTATTTCCTTGTAAAATATAACCCAATAATTAAAAAAAAATAATAATGTTTGTAACTGTCTGGCCTCATGTACTTCTATTAAGAGTGTTTTACTCTATGGGATTTGTTTGTTTGTTTAAAATCAGTAAAAAAGTCAACATTATTTTTCATTTGTATTTAGTTTTCGGACAGTGTGTATTTTATTTCATGTTTACTGTCTGGCCTCATGCACTTCCATTATTAGTTTGCTACTGTATGAGGTTTTAATTAATTGATTTATTTGTAAATGTGGTAACGTTATGCCACAAATGCAGCTTAATTGTTTTCCAACTGTTCTGCAGATGAAGAGGCCTCCTCTTCTTCAAGTGCCGCCGCTGTCGCATCGAGACTCAAAGGTGAGAGACTGACGTTCTTCTGAACTTTCAGATTTGGATGAAATTGTTGCTGATGTCTGATATCTCTAGAGCTTTGAAGATGGCGAGCTCCCTCAGAAGGGTGCAGATCTGTTCAGAGCAGGAGACGAGGAATATACGCCGGTAACTTCATCATTTCATCTTCATGCTTCTGATGTGGTTCACACAGACACGTTTAACACTGGTTATCCTCTCACGCAGGACAATAAACCACAGAAATCTAGAGAGACTGACGCGCATCACAGAGGGTCAAAGGTAACTGTGTGCTCATCTTAATCGACTCGTTCACAGCGTCTTCATCTCGTATAATCTGTTCACCTGCTTCTCTCAGACTCAAGACATAAAGGAGTTTCCTGAAGACTTTCTGGACCCTCCAGGAGCCGTGTCTGGAGGTTTCCACCTGTCTGATGCTGCTGAGGTAGATATCATGTTCATTTTTGCACTGATTTATTTATACACTGCCAGTAAAAATTCTGAAATATTATTCTAATGTAAAACAGCTGTATTCTATTTGAATATCTGTTAAACCGTAATTTATTTCTGTGATCAAAGCTGTATTTTCAGCATCATTACACGCATGATCTTCAGAAATCATTCTAATATGCTGCTTTGCTGCTCGAGAAACATGTCTGATTATTATCAATGTTGAAATGCACAATATTTCTGTGGAAACCGTGATACTTTTTGTTTTCCATGATGCACAGATGAATAGAAAGTTCAAAAGAACAGCATTTATTTGAAATAGAAATATGCTGTAACATTATAAATGTCACTTTTGATCAAATTTAATGCGTCCTTAATGAATAAAAGTATGAATTTCTTGAAAATCTGCAAGGCTCAGATGGACATGAGACGACTGAAAGATGGAGAGGAAGAGCAGAAGCAGGAGGAAGATGATGATGAAGGGGTCAGTCAGCCCAAACACTAACCGTCCTTCCTTATCATCTTTACTTTATTCCATTCATTATGTCTATAGATTCTGTTCATACCGCAGTAAATATATTTGTAATGCCGTTCATTTTCTCCTGATGTGATTTAGATTCTTAAATGTGTGTTTTATTGGCAGGACACTGACAGTCTGATGGAGTGGTGGAATACAGCGGCGTGTGAGTTCATTCATTCATTCATTCATTCATTCAGCACACACACATCAGATCTGACTCGTTTAACATCCAGTCTTTGTGTTTTTAGTTTGGGATGAAATGCCTCCTAATGAGACGATCAGCACTAAAGAAGAAGAGACCATGTAAGACTTCATTTAATGATCGTCACGCTGCAAAAAGGATGTTGTTCTTCACTATTTTTTGTCTGGTTTTCCATTTTATCATTGATTGATTGATTGATTGATTGATTGCATAGTGGAAAGTGTCTCTACACTGCAAAAATGATTATAGGTTTTGCTTTCCAGTTCAAATATCTGAACATTTTTAAATCAATGTACATTTAGTAGAGCAAATTTGACTTAAGATATTAAGTCTGATTTTCTGAAGAAAAAAAAAATTTTCAAAATGTTTTTTTTTCTTTCTTAAAACAGTAAAAAAAAAAAAAAAAACTGCCAATGGGGTCAGAAAAATGACAAAACAATATTATGTTTCTGACCCAATTAGGTATTTTTTAATTTCAAGCTAAAATTCACTTAATTTTGATCTTTTTTTTTTTCAGAAAATAGAACATTCTCAAGTAAATGTATCTTGATTTAAGAATGTAAAGTGTGCAACATACATTTACTTGAGAAGCAAAATTACTAAGATTACTAAGAAGTCTTGTTTTCTGAGAAATTGACAAATTTATTAGAAAATTTGATAATTTTTACATTTTACATTTTATGCTTAACATGTAAACTGGCAATGAGGTCAGAAAAATTCAATAATTCAAAGGGAAAATTAAAAAAATAAATAAAAAAATGAGAAAATTAAATTTTCTCATTTATTTATTTTATTATTATTATTATTATTATTATTATTATATATATATATTTTTTTACAAATAATTAGATTTTTGATTTTCAAAAACACTGCATTGAAAAATAGCAGCAAATTTG
>NW_015656606.1:201509-209329 GCF_001515625.1 Sinocyclocheilus rhinocerous
TCTTATCTTAGTCATTTTGCATCTTAAATAAATGTATTTTTTACATTTTAGATTCTTAAATGAAAATACATTTACTTGAAAAGTAAACAGACTTTTTTTATATATATTAATAATAATAATAATTCAAATGAAGTGAGTTTGAGTTGGGTTGGTCTTGTCTTCACCTCTGCTTTTAAGTATCACGCAGAACTCAAAGCTCAGTCTTCATTAAGCCGGTCTCTGTGTCTCCTGTCAGATCGTTTAAAGCGGTCGCTGATAAGGTCCACCGCGGCCTCCGCGTGTATCTGAAGCTCTTCATGGAGCGCGCCGAGCTGCTCTACCAGCACGTGCTGATCTTATACGGCATCGCCGACGACCTCAGCAACTTCCACCACCGTGCTAAAATCGCAAACATCACGGGAGGAACGACCACCGCGGTGGGAGGAGCCGCGGCCATCGCGGGGCTGGCGCTGGTTCCCGTCACGTTCGGAGCGTCCATCATCGTCACGGCCATCGGACTGGGCGTCGCTACAGCGGGCGGCATCACGGCCGCTTCCGCCAGCATCTCAGACACCGTCAACAACATGCACGTGCGTATGTCCAGCTCTGAAGTGCATGCTTGATTATTACTGTTTCAAGGTCAACCATACGTGACCCTGGAGCACAAAACCAGTCATAAGGGACTTTTGAATATATAAGCTCTCCATTGATGTATGGTTTGTTAGGATAGGACAATATTTGGCTGAGATACAACTATTTGAAAATCTGGAATCCGAGGGTGCAAAAAAATCTAACATTTTTTTTGCCATTTATTTATGCCAACTTAATTATGCTAATTCCTCAAAATTGGTTGAACTCCTCTTCATACCAAGCCTTGCAAATATGAATAATTGGATTTTTGATTTTTGATTTTCAAAAACATTGCATTGTAAAATACCAATAAATCTGATGCCCATTTAATTATAGCTATTATTGTTTAACTGTAGTTAAAAGATGCAACTACAGTTTCTTAGTAAAGAAATGTATTTACATGTACATTATGCATTTTATCCAATAAAAACACTTTATTAGTTCATGCATTACCTGAGATTCGAACCCATGACCACCGTGCTTTACTGCCTGGACTAAATGCTGAGTAAATGTAAATATTATGTAATGCGAAAGGTAACTTCACAATAAGGTTCTATTTGTTAACATTAGTTAACATGAACTAACGATACATCTAGAGCATTTATTACTCTTCATTAATAGCTAATTCTAAGCGAATAAATTATTAAAATCAAAAAATGTATTTTTTAAATATTTAATAGACCTCACATGAGCTAATAATGAGCAGTTGTATTTTTTTAATTAACTAACGCTAACAAAAATGTATAAATGCTGCGACAAGTGTATTGCTCATTAATAATTAATGCATGAACTAGCATTAATTAATGCGATCTTACTGTAAAGTGTTACCATATAAATATATTTGAAATGTCGAAGTCTCTCTTGTTTGAATGCAGGACCGTAAGAAGATTGAAATAATCGTGATGGACTACGAGGCCCAGCTGGTGGAAATGCAGCACTGTTTGCGATTCGTCATCGAAGGTCTTTGTCGATTGCGCTCTCATCCGCTGCTGCGACGGAACAACTACTACACCGGTGACTGGGAGGTACGACGGGCCCTGCAGACCCTTAGCTTAGTGAGCGACCCGGTAGATCGAGCGGAAGAAATCATTCACCACACGCTGGCCAAGTTAGCCAGTCTGCAGAAAGGAATAGACAAGTACTTCACCAAAGACTCGAAAGAGGTGAAGAAGGGCTGTAAGAAGGAGGTGACGGCTGAAGTGCGGAGCCTGGCCAAACAGCTGCACGAAGGTTTAGCGGAGCTCAACTCCATCAGAGAACAGCTGCTCGACGCGAGCGGAAACATCTAGGAGTCATCTCAGAGTCGCGTTTGGTTTTCGGCCGGCTGCGCTCCCATTGGTTGTCGCTGCTCATTTGCATAAAACGGAATGGTGATTTTCAGCAAGTTCCGACTCTCATTGAGATGAAATGAAGTCCAGCTGCTTTGTTGCTGCAAATCGCTGTCAGTGTGAACTGGCTATTAAATTGAGTTCTCTTGGTGATTCATGCAATGAGACAAGAATTCCTTGATTCCTCCACATAAATATTTAAGAGACTTGTAAAAATTTAAGTTTTCATGTTTTCCCATCATGCTTTGCTATATGTGACCCTGGAGCACAAATCCAGTCATAATGGACATTTTTACATCATCTGAAAGCTGCATAAATAAGCTTTCCATTGATGTATGGTTTGTTAGGATAGGACAATATTTGGCTGAGATACAACTATTTGAAAATCTGGAATCTGAGAGTGCAAAAAAAATCTAAATATTGAGAAAATCATCTTTAAAGTTGTTCAAATGAAGTTCTTAGCGATGCATATTACTAATCAAAAATTAAGTTTTGATATATTTACAGTAGGAGATTTACAAAATATCTTCATGGAACATGATCTTTACTTAATATCCTAATGATTTTTGGCATAAAAAAAAATGTATAATTTTGACCCATACAATGTATTGTTGGCTATTGCTACAAATATACCCCAGCGACTTAAGACTGCTTTTGTGCTCCAGGCTCACATATGGTTCCCATCATGATTGGTGTACTTCCTAAGAAAAGTCTTCTTTTTTTTGTTTCTATCAGACATTTGTAATTTGAATGTGCGCGGCTTCCAGTGTCGATTATGTTTAACTGTACAAACAACTCGTTATGCTGCTTGATATTGCAAACTGGTATTTCTTATTATATTTTAATTGACTATCGTGTTCATAAACGCGCTGGTTTGTAGCGCGAATACTTCTACACTTTGTTACCCAGATAGCACACGTACGTCTGCAAGATCTCTTCGTCTGGAAAGCATCTGCTGTGTACAAACATCTGACAGACGTCTTTAAGATGTCAGTTTCACATTTATTCTAAATCATAAACATCTTAAAGACATCTTCTAAACGTCTATTTGACATCTGATAGGAAATGTCCTATAGACGTATTGCAGAGCAGCAAACACTCTAAAAAATACGTCTTGCAGATGTAATGCAGACGTCTCTGTGATGTACTTGTGTGCTATGAGGGTATTCTTGTAGTTATTTCCCTGATATTTCGTTTAGAAGATGTCTTTAAGATGTTTATGATGTAGATTGTATGTAAAACTGACATCTTGAAGACGTCTGCCAGATGTCTGGACACAGCAGATGCTTTCCAGATGAAGCCATCTTTAACAGACATCGCAAAATAAGGATATGTAGTCACAAATTATATCACATTGTATTTGTATTGTACAACTCCTATGCTGTGGTGACAGTTTGTGGTTAAAGTCCAGTTTTTTGTTTACAATCCGGTTCTGCTTATGGTTGAGAATGAAGCCACAGACAAGAATCACTTTTATGTACAGTAATTGAGATTTTACGCTTTGGATAAAATGCATTTTTATGCAAATCTGTCATATGCACAAATGTTTTGCACAAATTGTACTATTAACAACACTAAAACCGTTACACTCACTCACTCACTCACACACACACACACACACACACACACACACACACACACACCCACACACACACACACACACACACACTCACTCACACACACACACACACACACAAAGTTCTTTCATGTCTTGACATGATGTTGTGCAACACAGGAACGAAGGTTACGTTCGTGAAGATATTTTAATAAAATAAAATAAAATATATATACTTTGCTGTCTGGGTGAATAAAAAAACCCCCATCTCAGATCAAATGATGACTACATTTAAGACTATAAACCATGCAACTTTTGTAAGCAGTGAGGGTCATCAAAGACCTGGAGTTTGAGTGGAAAATCAGACTTGTGTTCAAACACGCCCCGCGATCATGTGCTTTTCAAGGAAGAGTCGGTGGACTTCACACACAGTGAGAGAGGGGCGGCAGGTTCTGTTCACCTCTGGAACTGAACGCAGTGTTTGTTTTGTTTCATGTTTTTTAGTACATTTCTTAGGTAAGAAGACCTGATTTGGGGGCGTTTTGCAGCGGAACGGCTGCGAATTGAACGGCGTCTTTTAATTGTTTTAGAACATTGACAACCTCAGCGTTCTGTTTGTTTTGGTTTTTCTTTTCTTTTCTTTTCTTTTCTTTTGGAAGGGGATTTAAAGAGAAGACAGTCACGATCAGGGCATTGTAAAGGTAAGCGCTGTTTGTGTCGTGAAACTTGAGTACTTTAAGGGGAAGTCGAAAGAGGAAAAACATCAACAATGCTTAACAGCTGTGAGAGTTTTGAGAACTTTATGACTCGGTCTTTTAATGTGTTTCCGTGTGGCATGCAAATTAAAAGAGATGTCCTTTCAACACACGTGCTTAAAAAGTTTATATGGGCCTACATTCCATCGCCTGAAGCGAAAGGACAAATGCTGAATATTAATTAGGTCACGGTGACGTTCCTGTAGCGGTCAGTCTTGCAACCTAATTAATATTCATGAGCCGAGCCCTCCCCTCAGGACCCCTTCGCTTCTGACGTGTTTCGGCTTTGCGTTTGTAAGGCGCGTGACCCTAAAAGTAGGATGCATTCCGATGCTAGTATTATATTCTGATGCAAGTCATTACTCCGGGACAAGAATGTTTTTAAATGCATTTGTCTGCTATCATGTCATATGTCTTCTTAATATCATAAATGGGTATGATCCATTCCCAAAAGGCAGCTGTATGCTTTTTAATGTATAAAAGTCTATTATAGTGTGAAATTGTAAATTTGTATGGGTGTTATGGAAACAATAAATGAGGGACAATTCAATGACAAGTTAACTGTTTAAGCTATATATAGCCTATATATTGTTCCAGAGCAGTTTTACAGAAGTTCATGCTTTAAACCAAATGCAAACTGAATGTATGTATACATGAACTGCCTTTAACTGAAAAATGAGTGTTTACTATTGTCATTTTGCATTATTGACACACTATTTTCCTAATTAATGCTGTTCAGTTGCTTTGACACAATCTGTATTGTTAAAAGCGCTATATAAATAAAGGTGACTTGACTTGACTTGACATGTGAAGAGTTCAGATGCAAAAGCCTCGTAAGTGCCGTCTGAAATTTTCATCTAAAATCAGCTTTTTTTTTTTTTCAGGCTCCTATATTTGTTCATTTATTTCACTTTAATGGCATAGAAAAGGACCTATACATTGCCATTAAAGTAAAATTACTGAACCGGAACATAGGAGCCTGATAAAAATGCTAATTTTAGATTAAAAAAAAAATCTTATATGGCACTTAGAGGCATTTGCATCTGAACTCTTCGTGTATGAATGCAGGGAAATAGATATGAACACTTAAATACATTTATATACAACAGAATAAAATAATTGCAATCTTAAGATTGAATACGAAACCATTAAGAATATAACATTTGGCAAATGTTAACTTCTTTTTAAGGCATTTTTACACCATTCTTTCCCTCTGAATTTTGTTTAAAAACCCCTGTCCTACATTATGACCTGAGGTTACATAATTCATATTCAGGAGCCATTACTTACACATGCATCATACAGGCCTGTTGTGTCAAGTTAAAAATAGTTATTAGTGCAGCAGCGTCAGCGTTGAAACATTAGACTGATCAAAGCATACTGAGTGTTTACAATAGCAGCTTTAGGTCAGACTGAATGTGGACCTGTCATCAATGTTGTGACTGACAAAAAAAGAAGAAGAAGAAAAACCATGAACGCAAGCGTGTTTAGGCGTGTCTGATTGTCTCATTTGAGTTTGAGCTGGTATTACCGTTAAGTTACGCATAGTGCTACGTATTGGTGTTTACTAATAAAGACCTTTGGTTAAATGAATTCAATAGTTCAAAAAACACCCATAGCCTATAAAAAGAGCATCCACTCAAAGCACAGGTAAACACCCTCCATTCACACGGCCTCCCGAGCAGATCATCCGGTCCAACCGGTCAGTGTTTTAATGATGTTTTCTTTCATTAAAGAGGTTGCTGTTGGTGCATTACCCTTTTCTGAAGCTGCTTAAGTGTTTTGTTCCGCAGGAAGGACAGGAGTGATTGGTGTAATGCAGAATCTCTATCCCTTTAAATCATCGTCACAGGTAACAGTTCATTTGAAAGGATAATTATCTGACCCTGAATGCCATAATGCTGTAATCATCCTCTTAGCAAATCATAATGTACATTTTGCTCACCGTTCTTGATTTTGGCCTAGTTTTTTGTTAAATGTAAACACACAGTCACACACACGCACTCACGCACTCACACACATTCACACACACACACTCACACACACTCACTCTCTCTCACACACGCACGCACGCACGCACACACACACACACACACACACACCCAGAATAGAAAAACGGGTACACACACACTCACTCTCACTCTCACACACACACACTCACTCACTCACTCACACACACACTCGCACTCTCTCTCACACACACACACACACACACACACACACACATTCTGGCCTCGTTTTTTGTTAAATGTAAACAAAAAAATGTGTAAATGTATTGCAAAATGACTTTGAGATTTAGAAAATGACCTAATAAAGTATAATTATTGATATGTTATTGATATCGCTATTTTCTAATGCCAGAGCTCTGCCATAACCAAAGCTTCAGCAAATAATGATGGCAAACAGGTGAGGCTTATTTCTCTCATTATCATGTGTTATTTTAGGCTATGCGGTATTGACATCTTTTTCTTTTATTCATTCGCGTTTCCCTAGAAACCTTGTTAGACTGTTGTCTGTTTTGTGTTTACAGACTTTAAACTCATTCCTCTGCTTTCCTGAATCTTCTCTTGCCTTGCATGCTCTAGTGTTTCCTTCAGAAAATGCAAACCTAGTCTCGTAAGGTTGTGGTTTTGTGAAAGTGAGATGTGAATAAATGTCCAAGTTTGGGTATGTTTATATGTCTGTGTCTTATATATTGAACCATACGTTGCGTTGCTGCTGTAGGACACACCTGTATGCAGTTCTTCTACCTGGACAGGAGCGGCAGCAGAGAGCAAAGATACCGAACACAAACAGGTCTGGATGTCCTTCTGTTTAACTGAAGGAATACATTGTGTTCATCGGATTGTATGAATGTTATTCATAAAACATTCAAGAACACGTTTAGAGGAATATGTTTAATCAGTAAAACTTATCAGCACAGTTGTGATGAGTCAATTTAAGGCAAGACACACCAGCAAAAACCATTGTTTTTTCATGCACTGGTCAAGTTTGGAATATAACAGAAAAAAAATACATATTTAACTGTTTATTTTATTGCACTTTATCAATTTGCGTCTGTAGATTTCAATTACAGTACATATCTTTGAGATCCATTTTCTCCAAATGAGCTTGTATCTCCACTTCAGCAGCACTTACAGACACCAAGCTTAGCAGTTTTGTTCCTCTCTATATTCTGAAGGGTTTTACTGAGGGATTTGTTCATATATCATTCACCTGATATGTGTTTAACATTTTATTTCTAGAAACATGGTTAAAAATATAAATAAATAAAATTTAAGAAATGTTGCAGATTAAATAAGTAAGTTTATGTTTTCATTTAATCTTGTTTCAGTTTTTACTATTAATGACTTTAGTTTTAGCTTACGATAATAACCCTGGTAATGTGATGATGGCTTTGGTTGGCTGTTTTATTTATTTATTTATTCATTCATTCATTCTCAGGATCCCGGAATAATCATGGGGATGATTCAAAAACTAAATCCATTCAGGTTTTCCTCACAGGTACACACACACACACACACTCACACACACTCGCGCACTCTCTCTCTCACACACACACACACACTCACG
>NW_015656606.1:209396-215520 GCF_001515625.1 Sinocyclocheilus rhinocerous
CTCACACACACACACACTCACTCTCTCACACACACACACACACACGCTCTCACACTCACTCTCTCACATACACACACTCGCAAACGCACACACACGCACTCTCTCACACACACACTCTCACACTCACACACACTCACTCTCTCTCACACACACACACACACGCGATAGAAAACACTGTAACGGTTTCCACTGATTAAGAAATATTTTTGTTTGCTTGGGTGGTAATATTAGGCCTATTATATTAATAGGGAAGGGGGCCCAAAAATTTGTTTTGCCTATGTCACGAAAAGAGGTAAATCCGGCCCTGCTCACACACACACACACACAGAGTCTCTTTAAGGAATCAGCACAATCCGTTTGCGATGTTTACGGAGCTCAGCAGTAAATGTTTGTCTGTTTCAGCATCTCTGTCATGTCTTTCTGTAGAACAAGATCAGTGAGCCTCTGATTGTCTCTGCAGCAGCTCCCGCAGATGAGAAAACGCAGGTAAACACGGCGAGACGACTGCGTCATTAACGAAACACTCATCATCTCATTAACGCCACATGCGATCATTAACATCCTTATCTCAAGTAGCAGCAGGACTGTTTTAATTCACGCACTGTTAATGTTTTCTGAAATTCTGTAAGTGTGTTTTGTGTTTCAGGATCACGGCGGGATGCGAGACCATCTGAAATCCACAGCTCAGGTACGAGAGCATGTCATCTTGAATTATTTCAGGGTTGGACGTCAGTTATGAACACTTCTACTTTAACGATATTCAATAGGCGTACTCTAAGAGATGTGATTTCCGGATTAATTACTGGAAAACCAGTCTGACCAGCTGTGCTTGTGATATTTTATTCCTCTGGCATCTCAGACAGTTGTATTAATAGTTTATACTGTATACTTCATAAGTGGTTTGATGACTACAGAAGGCAGGAATTTTAAGAATACAAAACAAGATTATAGCACTCGGTCTGTTTGTCTGCATGCTTGTGTTTAATTACATGTAATTAAAAGAATATTACATGTTAAATATACAGTGTAGACACAAGTCTGGATGACTGTGTGTGTTAACAGATGCATGCCGTAAGCTGTGAGCATCGTTACCTCAGTGATTTCCATTGCTTTTAAGTGCAAATGTTGACATGTTTACGGTGCATATTCACTGTCAGCACATGCATATGCATTTGTTTTGCTTTTGTTTGTTTGTTCTAAACCTAAAATAAAAATTTTAAAAATCTATATAGAAATAAAAAAAATAAAAAAATTACTATGCAGGCTACAGATAACATTGTGTATTTAACTGAGAAGTTTCCTTTAAAATGTTTAAAAATGGTATTTAAAAAAGAAACTAATATAATAAAAATATATATATAAAATAACTAAAAATAATATACAGTAAATATACAATTACTGAAATATCAAAGATTTTTAAAGCATTAAAAAGCTATACATCTAAGTCTTTGTTTTCAGAAAAGTGCATTTAGTCTTGTGGCACTGGCTTTTTTAACTTTAATTGCATGACTTAGTTGCTTTTTATGGAAGGTACTTTCCATAAAAAGGTAAGTAAAGTTACTTTTGAGTTACATTTTGAGTTACTTTTGCAGAGACATTGGTTAATAAAATGGGATTAAATGCATAAATGATATCTGTGTAATTTAACAGATTTTATTATTGCAGATTTGCGTCATATTCTGAGTTTGCATTTCACAGTTTTTATTCATTTTGAGGAATACTAAATCTGTTTTTGTGCAAGTGAGATGAGTAATGCATGTTAGTCTAGAACTAGAGTAACATCATGTTCACACAGATTTCTCTCAACATGCAGACAGGAGAGCTTGTCAGTCATTACATGGAAAACAAAGTAACTTGTGTGACCTATTTGAGAAAGTAACTAGTAGATATTTTCTTGTAAACTAAAAAGTAATGCGTTAAATTACTAGTTACTTGAAAAAACAAAAAATCTGATTACGTTACTCATGTTACTTGTGATGCATTACCCACAACACTGCATAGCTAGTACAAAAAACAAAGTGCCTTCTATTCAAGATATTGTTTATGAAAACAAGTTGTAAAATCTCCTTAATATGTTTATTATTTGCTATTTTGCAGTATATGATCACTTTGCACTTTAATGATCACTCTGATTGCTGGTATTAAGTTATGAATATATCTCAATAAAACTGGGAATGCATGAAAATTCATCATCAGAATCGTAATAATTTTGTTTATTTGAAAAGCATATTATTTTCAAAATATCAGGTACAGATTATTTTGGAAATATGACTAACATACAGAATGACATTTAAGCTGGAGCTTCGATGGACTGTTAAAGCCTTCATTTACATTGTAGGAAACTTTTTCCTCGTCGAAGCAGAGACCAGGAGACGTTGGGATATCTTTCATACAGAAGTCACTCTTTATTGAGGACTCGCTGTGCGTCGCTGCAGTCATCCAAGTCTGACTATAGCTCAGCACAGTAGAGTTTATATACATTTTAAGGGGGCGGGATTCATTCAGTAGAGGTGGCGACAATCTAAACAAAGCATGCAAATGCAATACAGGAATCAGCCCGTTACCGGAATTTCTCCAGCCCTGATCTCATCAGCATAACAGTGTCATTCAAATGCATAGGTGCTAATCCAATCAGCATAACTACTCAAAGACTGGGGCGGAGGCACCAAGAGCCATTACAAACAAAAGGTGACTTTCTCAGTAATTTGGTTAATTTGACTAACAATAAGAGAAACCGGAACAGACAGGAACCTCTTGCTACACTTTAAGATAATCATTTGTCTGATGTAATTTACCTTAAATGCTAAATACAATGTACTTCACCTTAGTTTTTCATGTGATGCTATGTCAGAATATAGTATCAGCATATTTTAAACAGATTCTTAAATTTGTAATCCAACATTTCCCCCTTTGAGAGTTCTAATAACTCTCACAAAATACAAATTTAGACACTTAAAAGTTCATTCTTGTAACTTGTGATCGTTACAGGCACATAGCACTTGCTCTGTGTTGATTGTCTGTAGTGACGAACGGCATGTTGACACAGAAACAAACATGCAGCTAGGGTCCGTGTAGTTCTTACGGGTAGTAATCTTCTCTGGTTGGAACTGTAATTTCCCCATGATAGGCAAGATTTGCGTCATATTCTGAGTTTGCATTTCACAGTTTTTATTCATTTTGAGGAATACTAAATCTGTTTTTGTGCAAGTGAGATGAGTAATGCATGTTAGTCTAGAACTAGAGTAACATCATGTTCACACAGATTTCTCTCAACATGCAGACAGGAGAGCTTGTCAGTCATTACATGGAAAACAAAGTAACTTGTGTGACCTATTTGAGAAAGTAACTAGTAGATATTTTCTTGTAAACTAAAAAGTAATGCGTTAAATTACTAGTTACTTGAAAAAACAAAAAATCTGATTACGTTACTCATGTTACTTGTGATGCATTACCCACAACACTGCATAGCTAGTACAAAAAACAAAGTGCCTTCTATTCAAGATATTGTTTATGAAAACAAGTTGTAAAATCTCCTTAATATGTTTATTATTTGCTATTTTGCAGTATATGATCACTTTGCACTTTAATGATCACTCTGATTGCTGGTATTAAGTTATGAATATATCTCAATAAAACTGGGAATGCATGAAAATTCATCATCAGAATCGTAATAATTTTGTTTATTTGAAAAGCATATTATTTTCAAAATATCAGGTACAGATTATTTTGGAAATATGACTAACATACAGAATGACATTTAAGCTGGAGCTTCGATGGACTGTTAAAGCCTTCATTTACATTGTAGGAAACTTTTTCCTCGTCGAAGCAGAGACCAGGAGACGTTGGGATATCTTTCATACAGAAGTCACTCTTTATTGAGGACTCGCTGTGCGTCGCTGCAGTCATCCAAGTCTGACTATAGCTCAGCACAGTAGAGTTTATATACATTTTAAGGGGGCGGGATTCATTCAGTAGAGGTGGCGACAATCTAAACAAAGCATGCAAATGCAATACAGGAATCAGCCCGTTACCGGAATTTCTCCAGCCCTGATCTCATCAGCATAACAGTGTCATTCAAATGCATAGGTGCTAATCCAATCAGCATAACTACTCAAAGACTGGGGCGGAGGCACCAAGAGCCATTACAAACAAAAGGTGACTTTCTCAGCAATTTGGTTAATTTGACTAACAATAAGAGAAACCGGAACAGACAGGAACCTCTTGCTACACTTTGTTTAAGATAATCATTTGCCTGATGTAATTTACCTTAAATGCTAAATACAATGTACTTCACCTTATTTTTTCATGTGATGTTATGTCAGAATATAGTATCAGCATATTTTAAACAGATTCTTAAATTTGTAATCCAACAACATCCAAGAACTCTTGAGAAAAATTCACAACTTCCATACTTGATGCATTGAGAATTGTTTTGTAAGACTGAGAATCAGAAATCCATCACGATATCGCTTATTGCATTTTGTTTGTTTTATTTTACAGATAGATCAAACAGCAGAAACAGATGTCGCCGTCTCCGGTGAAGGAAACCCTCTGGACAATGAAGATGTGTGTTAACATTTCACTTTAGACCTTGATTGCTAGTAATTCACACATTTTTTTATATGCACATAGTCTGTTTGGTGTCAGAAACCTGAGTTGCGTCTGACATTCACAGGATGAAGATGGTCTGCTGGCCTGGTGGAGAACCGTGGAAGGTATTTCCTAAGTTTAGAGTCGTGATCTCAAATGCGCTTTTGTGTTTGAGCTTGCAGAGATTGGTTTTTGTTTTATTTCTCAGGTTGGAGTGAATGGAACGAGTCAAAGCAATTTAATGAGAAAGATGGTGAACGGTGAGAAAGATTTACATTTTCCTAGTGAAAAAAGGCCCTTCTTGAAGTGTTAGTGCAATATATTTTATTTAAACCAGTGGTACAAAACTGGGTAGTTTTTGGCACTTTCTTTGTGGGAATATATATATATATATTATAGACATGATTTGAAAATGTTAAATGATCCTAAAAAAATTCACTCTTGTACTGTTCGTGGTCAAAAATGACCACATTGGAAATGAATGGGAAGCGAATTTCATCTAATGGAAACGCTTGGTACTGCACCCAAGCAAAATCTTACTGAAAGCTAAATTTTTGAGATATCAACTTCAATTTTGGAACACAACTTCTTTAGATTGATGGCTTTGATTTTAAAACAGTTTCAGAGTAAAACACATTCAGCAATATATATATATATAAATTAGCGTGTTAACGCAGGCGATAAATGTTTTCAGTTTAACGCGTAAAAAATATTTAACGCAGGGGCGCGGCTAGGGTTGGCCACCCCACTGACAACTGCTGCTCCTGTCACTTTTTCTCTTGACAAGAAGAGCATTTATTCAGTCTCAGAACGACTGAGAACGGGAGACGTTTCAGACGCGCGCTCCTCTTCACTTCAGCGCCAGGCGCGAGTCAAACAAGTGCGGAAACGGTCCTGTGCTCGCAGCGCGTGCTCTTCAATTGCACGCACAAAGACAACGGCGCGCGCTGTAGCCAGTATCCTTTCATATCAAAGCGCGAAATAAACTACGTGCATGCAATGCTGTGGTCAGTTAAGTCATGAAGTTACCAAAAAGGCGTCAGCTCATTAATAGACTCGTCAGCTCATTAATAGAGACTTTAAAGGGTTAGTTCACCCAAAAATGAAAATTCTGTCATTAATTGCTCACCCTCGTGTTGTTTGAAACCCGTAAGACCTTCATTCATCTTCGGAACACAATTTAAGATATTTTTGATGAAATCTGAGGGCTCTCTGACCCTCCCATAGACAGCAAGGTAACTACCACGTTCAAGGTCCAGAAAAGTACCAAGATGATCGACAAAGTAGTCCGTGTGACATCAGTGGTTCAACTGTAAAGTTACGAAGCTACGAGAAAATACGAGAAATACAAGAATTGTTTTGCGCAAATAAAACAAAAATAACGACTTTATTCCACATTTTCATCTCTACTGCGTCACTTGTGGACGTTCATGACATCATCATGACGCGAGCGTGTGGCGGTGCTGACCCAGATCCGGCGTAATGACATCATCACGCCGGATCTGGGTCAGCGCCGGAGCCGCCACACGCTAAC
>NW_015656606.1:216986-222113 GCF_001515625.1 Sinocyclocheilus rhinocerous
AATGGGTTTATGTGAAGATTGTTTTAAGTTCACTTAAATTAGAAGTTATTTTTTAAAGTATAATAAATGTAAATTTTATCATATAAAATTTGAAAATTGTATTTTTTAGCATTTTCCATAACAATAAACTTACACTTCTACATTTTTTTAATATCACATTTTTGAAACTTATTTCACTTAAACAATAATCTGCCAAAAAAATATTTAAAAAGGGACCAAACTTAAAGAAATAGTTCACCCAAAAATGTTGTCATCATTTACTCACCCTCATGTCGTTCCAAACCTGTATAAGTTTCTTTCTTATGCTGAACACAAAAGAAGATATTTTGAAGAACCAAACATGTGTGTGTATGTATATATATATATATATACTAAAATATAGTACATGAAAAAAACATCATTTGACAGTCACACAAGCAGCACCAGAGGGTTAATAAACATTTTTATTTCAGCTAGTTGCCAAAGCAACATAACTCATTTTCATTTAGTTGAAGTAGGCCTAGCTACTAAAATAACTAAACTATATCTGAAATAAAATTTTAAAAAGCATTAAACAAAACTAAATCCTTAAGTGCAATTAAAATGAAAACAGAAAATATAAAGATTAAAAATATTATTCACAAGTGATAATTTGCTGGTGCAGGGTTTCTGTGACATTTGTGAAAGGCTGCATTGACTCTACACAAACTTTACCTTTGTATCGCAGCATATCTGCGTACAATCAAAACCAGTGTGACGTAAAATAACTTTTTGTTTCCTTCTCGCTCTCAGAGCGATCGAAGCCGCCGCTAACCGGGTTTTCATGGCCGCCAAGTTATTCGTTCACCTGCTGACTCAGCGCGAGCCGTCGCTGCAGCGGCGCATACGGGAGCTGCTGTCGCTAGCGGACGCCGCCGACAGTTTCCACAGGAAGACGGTGACCGCGAGCGTGGGCGGCGGGGTGGCCAGCGTCGCCGGCAGCATCACCACCATCACCGGCCTGGTTCTGGCGCCCTTCACCTTCGGGACGTCCCTCATCGTGACGGCGGTGGGCATCGGGGTCGCGACCGCCGGCGGAGTGACGTCAGCGTCGGCAAACATCACCGATACGGTTCACTCCAACACGGACAGGAAGAAGGTGGAGAAGATGATCCAAGATTATCAGCATGAAGTTAAAGTTATTAAAGAATGCTTGGACTTCCTCCAGGTGAGGCACATTTATTGATTGATTGATGACTCTTTACTATATTCGGTACAATTCTGTCTCTTTTACTGTCATTAAATTCTGTCAAATTTTACTGCAATTAAATACTGTCAAAAAAAAAATTTTGATAAAGTTTTTTAGTTTGACGTTTTTTGTCATTTTTTTTTTAATTAGTTAGCTTTTATTTGTATATTTTATTTTTATTTTAGTTTTGTTCTTATTTCTTTTACATCTGCTTTATATATACATTTACTATTATATCAGAAGAAGGATAGATGGTATTATTTTTAACAGTATATTTGTAAATTAATTATAAATAGTATATTTTATAATCATTGATACACTATAACAGTTTTTATTATTTTTATATTATTACAATTATTATTTTATTTATTTATGTATTTTCATTTTAAAGTATTTTTGTTGCTTGGTTTTGTCATTTTTTAGCTTTTATTTCTTTTCATATGTTTATATAGTTTTTTTCTTCTTTTATTATTATTATATTGGAATGATGGAGCAGTTAAAATTACATTACACCTACAAGCCGCTGAGATATATAGAAATATTTACGTAGTTTGAGAGCACAGGGCGATTTACTGTACTTCATGAGTTATTTTGGCCCAGTTTGCTTTGCAGTTCTCTGTTTAGTCGAGTTTTGTTTGCAGAATCACGGGTAATGTAGGTTTTCACCAACAATTCCACTGTTAAATGATTATTTTAAAAATAATGCGGACTGATGGCTTTGACTAAAGCATATATCATTGATTAACAACCTCGTAGCTCACAGTAGGTCTGTCTTTAATGGTTTATAAGGTACCGTTAAAAATCAGTTCCCCTGTGGAGAAAATGAATAGGATTGTTAAAGGAATAGTTCACCCAAAAATGAAAATTAGCCCATTATTTACTCACCCTCAAGCCAGGGAGCATGACATATGAGGTTAGCGTTGCGCATGCGCCGCTGAGTCTCGTGAAAACCAACGTTTGTTTACAGGAGCAAAGGAAGCAAAGTTTCCTTACTTTAGCAAAGGAAAACCAGTCTCCTCTCGGCTTATATCGAAATCCTCCGACATTCTTCTTTACAAATCCTTGTTTTGTACTTCTAATTAGTGACCGTTGTTTTGTTTTGATCTCTCCGCTGCGTTTCCGCGTTCGTCACTTCTGAGCGGCGCATGCGCAACGCCGACATCCTACGTCATCCTCCCGGAGCTACTTCTGTTTACAACAGTGAACGCAAGCTAGATTCAAGTGATTATTAAGTTTTAAATATGGTTATTTTTCTTACAAAAATGCATCGATTCGCTACAGGAGGCCTTTGTTCACCCCCCGGAGCCGTGTGAGACACTTTTTATTATGGATGCATGCGCTTTATTTCACTTCTTTTGGACTGATGCATTCAACACCCGCTGAGTACCATTAAACAGCTTGAAAGATCAAAGACATTTTTTAATATAACTCCGACTGGATTCGTCTGAAAGAAGAAAGTCATATACACCTAGGATGCCTTGAGGGTGAGTAATTCATGGGCTAATTTTCATTTTTGGGTGAACTAACCCTTTAACTATCTAACTATCTTGTCTCTCCTCTAACGGTTTGCATCGCTGTAGGCCGGGATGGAGACTCTGGAGGAGTGGCACTTTGAGCAGTATGTGGACAGCATCTCCAGACGGGCTCTGAACCAGAACGTGAAGCATGTGCTGAAGGAGGGCGGCCGGGCCGGGAAAGCGCTGCTGGTGAACACCGACAGCCTCATCAACACCGTCCAGGTGCTCAGCGTGGCCGGAGGAGCCGCCAAAGCCGCGCAGGTCATCAGCGTCACCAGCGGCGTCATGTCGGGCCTCTTCCTCGCCCTCGACGTCTTCTTCCTCGCCAAGGGCTCGCTGGAGCTGCGCAAGGGCGCCAAGACCGAGTTCGCCGCCAAGATCAGAGAGGTTTGCAAGGAGCTGCAGGACGGACTGCAGGAGCTGAAGAGAATCCAACTACAGCTGCAGAAAACCATGGACGGGGTGGAGATGGAGGAGGAGGATGAAGGTGATGAGGATGAGGATGAAGAGGCAGGAAATAAATCAGATCCAAAAAAAGAGTCCAGCTAGAGGAATAAGCATTGATCATTATCCTGAGCAACAAGTAAATTATATATATATATCATCAAGTATATGCATTTATTTGATCAAAAATACAGGAAAACATTTAATATTGCAAATTATTATGATGATGTAAAATAACGTTTTTCTATTTTTAATATACATTAAAATCTAATTTATTTCTGTGATCAAAGCTGAATTTTCAGCATCATTACTCCAGTCTTCAGTGTCACATGATCTTCAGAAATCATGCTAATATGCTGATTTGTTATCAGTGCTGGAAACTGTTCTGCTGCTTAATACTTTTTTTGGAACCTGTGATACTTTTTTTTCAGGATTCTTTGATGAATAAAAAGTTAAAAAGAAGAGAATTTATTTAAAATAGAAATCTTTTCTAACAATATACACTACAGTTCAAAAGTTTGGGGTCGGTACATTTTTATTCTTTTTTTTTTTATAAATTAAAACTTTTATTCAGCAAGGATGTGTTAAATTGTTAAGAAGTGATGGCAAAGATTTATATTGTTAGAAAAGATTTATATTTTAAATAAATTCTCTTCTTTTTAACTTTTTATTCATCAAAGAATCCTGAAAAAGTATCGCAGTTTCCAAAAAAAATATTTGGCAGCACAACTGTTGATAATTCTAATAATAAATCAGCATATTAGAATGATTTCTGAAGATCATGTGACACTTTATACTGGAGTAATGGCTGATGGAAATTCAGCGCTGCATCACAGAAATAAATTACATTTTAAAGTATATTAAAATACAAACCATTATTTTATATTATAAAAACATTTTTCAAGATTACTGTTTTTTTTCTGTATTTTTGATCAAATAAATGCAGCCTTGATGAGCAGAAGAGACTTCTTTAAACACATTACAAGTCTTACTGATCCCAAACTTTTGACCGGCAGTGTAAGTGCTGCTGAAAGCACTTTAAAGATATGCACTGCAGCTGAAATCTACAGACACTAATAGATGCAATAGTGCAATTAAATAAACACTCAAGTGTATTTCAGTAGTTTTCTCTCCACTAGTCTGAACAACACATTAGGAACAGCCAAATAAACCAAAATCTCAAAACTGACCAGTGCATGAAAAAAAAACAATGTTTTTGCATGTAGTGTCTTGCTTTAAGAAATTTTGAAAGTTCTGTAATTGTACATGTATTTGTACATGCCTATCTGTATTATTTTCAGATGCACACACTCTGACTCCCTCTGCTGGTCAGGACCATTAAACACTTACTGAAGTTGTTTGTGCATGGGGAGGGCGATCTGTGGCGGGACGTTGACGAATCTCTCGCTCAGCAGCAGCCCGACAGAGTGTCCGTTACCCAGCAGCAGCTGCTCGAACCCCTCCTGAACATCCGGGGAGCTGGCTTTAGCACACTGCTCTATAAGCATGTCCTTCAGCTTCTCCAGACACTCCACACCCTGATCAACACACAGAGGACTCTCAGACGGGACACAAACAGCACAATCCAGAGCCGCAAACTCATGAGATATTCATGTTATCACTCATAAATACTAGTATTATCACCTGTCTCTCAGTGAGGTTCACCATGCTGATGAATCCAAACACCTCGTCTGGGTCAGCTTCATCGTCACTGTCCTCTGGTACCTCCGCTTGCTGGAGTAAAACACAGAAAAAAATAGTTTAAATCATTAATTGAAATGATAATATGTGACCCTGGAGCACAGAAGCAGTCTTAAGTCGCTGGGGTATATTTGTAGCAATAGCCAAAAATACACTGTATGGGTCAAAATTATAGATTTTTCTTTTATGCCAAAAATCATTAGGATTTTAAGTAAAGATCATTTTGTACATTTCCTACTGTGAATATATAAAAACTTC
>NW_015656606.1:222422-229099 GCF_001515625.1 Sinocyclocheilus rhinocerous
TATGTGTGTATATATATATATATATATATATATATATGTGTATGTGTGTGTGTGTATAATATATATTATAAATATAAATCTTTTTGCCAAAGGTCATAAGATGGTAGACAGTAATTAAAATAACATTTTAATAACTAAAAATATATTTTTATTTATTATTCTTTACAAATAATTGTACACATTTAATTTGTTTAAAAAGTCACTTTAGTTAAAAGCATCTTCTAAATGCATACATGTAATAATAGCTATCAAGTAAAAATGAAATATGTATTTATAATGTATAATATAAATATAAATATTTCCTTCATTTGCCAAAGGTAATTAGATGGTAGACGGCAATAAAAACATGTATTTTATTTTAATAAATACTTATTTTAATAAATACTTAAAAAATTATTTTGATTTTGTCTTTTAAAATAAATCCGTTTGTAAGTCGCTTTTGATAAAAGTGCCTGCTAAATACATAAATGCAAATTCATATGAAATAACTATCCAATAAAATTTCAATATGTGTTTATAATATATATTATAAATATTTCCTCCATTTGCCAAAAGTCATTAGACAGTAGACGGTAATATAAAATAATAGTTCTAATTAGTGAAAATAATATACTTATTTTGTATTTTCAATTAAATTACTTTGGATAACAACATTTGTTAAATGCATAAATGTAAATAAATATAAAATAATAAGTATCAAATACAAATAAATATGTATTTATATTATACATCATAAATATTTCTGCTGTATGCAAAAGGTCATTAGACAGTAGTTTAGTGCAATGCTAGTGAAATGCTTATTTTTGGGGTCAAAAGTTTCTGCTAAATAACAAGACATCTTGTTTTTATATCTATGCAATGAATAACGTAGTGCCATTTTATTTTATCAGAATTCGTTTTACATATGATTCAAATCACTTTTTTTATAGCCTGGGCTATAATAGAATTTAGCATTCTCTTATTTATTATTCCCTTGCCTTTAAATCTCTTAATTGATCAGGTATTATGGGTCTGTGTTGCATTTCAGCTCGTGTATATGTTGTTAAAATAGCGCACAAACAGCAGAGCCTCGAGTTTCTTTTCTCAGCGCTGATCAGGAAGACCAATCGCAGTCGTTTGTGATTTCTGGACAATCAATTCATCAATCACACAGTTAAAAGCTAGTGCCATTGTTCTTTCTGTCGCCACTAGACTTGAACACTGAGTAAAACTTCAACTTCAACATCAATAGTAGGCGGTCAGTGGATTATTAACCAAAAAAAAAAAAAACCCCTGGGTTAATTACATGCGACTGAACTAAATATAATCACCAATCCATCACACATATTTGCTGAGAAAATCCCAGGAAATGAATAATTGTACAAGACGAAGAAGTCACTGACTAGACAAAACGCGTCTTTAGAAGTCAAGTCACATTTATTATTAATAAACAGCAGCATAACAGTATTAATGTCTTAAATTATGAAACAAATTCCGTTTCAGCAGCTCCACAGAAGACAACAGTGTCATCATTCAATTTAGTTTTATTCTGTTCAAATCGATGATATTACTAAATATGCAGTGCATTTTAATCCTTTTTCATAAGTGCATGTTAGTTTTACTCCCAGTCATAGAACATCAGTCCGCAGTGGTTCGTTCGGTCAGCCTGATCTAAATGTAGGATCGTTCGCACAGGTCGTGTTTTTGTGTTTTCTGTGGTCTTGTGGTTCATGTACACATGGAGACTGACGTTTGTGGCCTTTGTCTCGCTGTTTTTCTGTGACAAGTTCAAAATAGTTTGCATTGAATAATTTACTCTCTCTCTCTCTCTCTCTCTCTTTTATTTTATTCTGTTCTTTTGGATTATGTCACTCTTTTTCAGTTTCTAAAGGAATTTAGGGTGTTGCATTTCCTAGAAATGACATGTTGTGTGTTCCGTTTAGTCAGGTGGAGACGGGCGGGTTTATAATGTTGTGCGATGTGGTTTAACCAACTATACCGGTATTTCCAGCTGTTATTAAAAACTGCTATTGTGTGAAATCATGACGTTGGAAACTTACGCAGACGCTTCACTGTGACTGTATTAGGCTACTCACTGATGAGTCTTTACTGTTCAGGCTGTTTATTTAATAAACAATATTTGATTTGTTCATGCATGGTGATGGTTGGCTATACTACTGCGTTTCAAAGTGTTTCTGATTATACACATTTCAACTACCAATTCAATTTGCTCTTTTATTGTAAGATTATTTAAGTTTTCAATAATAAACGGGCGTCCGCTCAGACTGAAGATGGCATTTGATTTTTGTTCAACTGCATTTTTTTCTTGAATCGAATTCCTTGTTCATTTACAAGAAGAATGTGAGATGTTTCTGGCGATTCGTCGGACTGATTGACCGGTATTTCGATAAGCAAAACCAAACATGCTAATTTGCACGTGGTTTCATTTTCTTCTTCTTTTCTTTCTAAAGGTGCGACTTTAAATGCTGTTTGCACACTATTTGTCAGTGAACCGTAAAAGCTTTAACGCACACAAAACATGTTTCTGCGTTCTTGCAAACAGAACGTTTGTGAAAGAATGAATGTCCGACACACGGAAGTTCCAGAACCTCTTGTTCATGTCAAATATGTCTGTAAATACCTGTATATTTCAAAGGAATAAGCATTTATGAACATTTCAGTTTCCTTTACGTGAAGCCTTAATTGTGCACTTTCACGTCTTCAGTGTCTTAGAGGCCAATGATTTTGAATGCAAAAAAAGTATATATATATATTGCACAATTATCAGGCATGTTCCGGGAATTTTCTGACCCAATTAAGAGACAAGTCAGTAAAATAAGTTGTTGTTAACTGTCATTTTAGACCGGGTCAGTCACATTTTTTAAATTATTGTTGTGCAGTTAAACCCAGAAACCGAGCGCAATAGTAACTCTTCAGTTCAGCCATAAACAATTTTGACCGATCACACATTCAGCTCTGCCTAGAAAAAGTGTGATAAAGTTTTAAACAAAGATGTTTTTATTAGTATTATTCCAATTGACATTTATAGAGACATTGAAGCGTTTTCATGTCCAATATTTGGTTACACTTTACTTGAATCCTTTGCGTATAATGCATTATTAAGGGATTCATAACGTGCGTTATTATGCATTATATCTTCATATAAACAATTACAATTATAACTTTTGCAGATTCCTTGTTACATCCGAAATGGGTTGTTTAGATATGTATTATAATGTATTATCACTAGTTTATTCATGAGGTCATGCAATGCATTGAGAACGCATAATTAATGCATTAAAAATACTTGTATAATGCATTATATACAGCGCTGGGTAGTAACTGATTACATATAATCTGGATTTTATTGATTACATGATTACATATTCACACAAGCGTTTGTCTTTGGAAGGTTTTTGTCTTTCAAACATTAAAATGCACAAATTCACGTAATTTCCTATTTACATGTAGGGATTCCCTTTTATTTATTTACTTACTATTACATACAGTAGGCTATATATATATATATTTTTTTTTCTTCTTCTTTTTTCTCTTCACAGTTCATGAAGGTAAACATCACTAACCCCCTTTAGTTCCTTTAGAATTCTTGCCATAATGTAATGTTTCATGGACTTCATGTTGCTAATAACAATGAATGGAATATATTTTCATTCTCTTTGTATTGTGTACTTTTATATCAATATGGTGTTTATTTAAAATATATCAATATCATCCTATTTAAATCAATGTGATAAACGGGTTAGGTCACAATTAATCTTAAAGTAATCAAAAAGTAGTCTGATTATATTATATGGAATCTGTAATGTAATGGATTACGATACTAACTACAATTTCCGTCATGCGACTAATCTACCCAGCACTGATTATATATAAGTAAATAATTACACAATATATTTCTTCTGCTGTCAGATTTTTTATGCTTTTTGAATATCACTTAATGAAAGTGTTCAGTAAAAACTACTGTATACTGAAAATATAGTAAAAAGAATTAGCTACACAAGTGCAGGTGAAGAGGAAGAAGGTGAATTTTACAGAGGTGTGTCTCGAGGTTTCGTCGCTTTAATCCGAGCTTTACCATCACTATTCAGAGTATGTTCCATCAATGCTGTGTCAGGAAACGTCGTAATGTAAATCATGCATGAAGTGAATGAGGCATGAAGCAGCCGGCGAAACCCATCTGTAGTTTCCAGAATGACGCATATGTGCATATTCCAGAAATACCTTACATGTGACCCTGGACCACAAAACCAGTCATAAGGGTCAATTTTTTTTTATTGAGATTTATGCATTATCTGAAAGCTGAATAAATAAGCTTTCCATTGATATATGTCCCCCAGCGACTTAAGACCGCTTTTGTGCTGCAGGGTCACATGTGAGATGGAGGAAGATTTAGTGACGGAGGCAGCTTCAGAATTCAGTTTGTCTCAGTGGAAGTATGAATTATTAATTAGCGGTGTTTGCATTATTTCGTGTCGTGTGTTTTATATTTAGTGTGTGACACTGCGCCTTCGACATGTTATATATCGTTTTGTGAAAATGCTGTTTGTGGTGAGCTTTGATTTATCATGTGTCCACTTGTTTTGTGTGGTTTTCATTGGTACAAAAGAGTTATTAGTATCTGTACATTTCACAGAATTTTTATAGTATAGTGTATATATACATATATATATATATATATACACACACACACACACAGAATATATATTGAGAGAGTGAGGAAGGAGGAAGACAGTTGTATGACATTTATATTAAAGCTTTGTGAGGTTTACATGAACCAGTCGGTTCATTGTTGCTCATTTACCTGCCAGTATCAGGTTACTCCCAGTCTGTGACGTCTATACTACAACACATACCTTCTGATTTCATCTGGATGGATTTGATATACATTTATGTTTGAATAAGCAAAGTTTGAGCCAAAGCGTCTGTCACAGAACAGTTGAGTTTGGATGTTTTATCTTTGTGAAATCCGGGCAGTTTGGGGATTTTTTATTTATTTATTTATTTATTTTTGTCTTTCACCTTTTAAGTCGTTTTTAATAAAAAGTCACACATGAAGTTTGAAAAAAGATTTTGATGTCAAGCTCATGTTAGTCCGGAGGGAAATGCATGGATCTGAATCAACAGATAAACTCCAGAAGCATCATTCCCAAAAACAGCCCTTTTCTCCCGCAGGAATTGCTCGTGCTGGCGTGCATATAATACGCAGTTTTCGAGTGCATACATAGGCGTAATTTGCGGGTGGGACGGGTGGGACATGTCCCGTGCTCGTACAGCCAACTGAGAAAGTTAATCGCAAAAGAGCGAGCAGTGGGAATAATGAGTCTGGAGCCCTGAATTGCCCAGCTCTCTCTGTCAATGATCTAGCACCCCCTCAGCACCTGCGTTCAAAATTCTCTGGCGCCGCCCCTGGTACATCGATGAATTTTTGAAAAGCAAACATTAAGTTTGTTCAACTCTAAACCCAGTCCCCAAGTAAATTAGGTTATTAAATAAAAAACTAGCAAAACGAGTTGCGCGTTGTCCCCACCACTTTTCAAAGCAAAGTTACGCCACTGCGTGCATATAATACACAGTTTTGCCGTACATGTAATACTCACCTGCCACACCCCTAATCCTAAGCATTGCGTATCATATGCATGCCAAAGTCCATTTCTGTGTATAAATAGTAGCCTACGCCAAATAGAAATAGAAACTCGTGGTATTGATACGCACTTTCATGAGGTTATGTAAAGATTCCCTCACGATATTTGACACACTCTGATCCTTCATAAAACATCCATCAGAAGAGACAGACGGCAGGCTGTGTTCTAATAATAGTCATTGTTTAAACAGATTTATTATGAAATAAAACAAGACTTGTTCTGAGAGAAAATATGACATTGTCTTTACATGTTTTATGCATTAATCAAACAAAATGTGTGCCTAAACAAGACAAATAAACAATTTATGAACGATTTTGCCGTATTGATTTTTCACTGGTGTTTTAGCATTGTTTTTTGGTTGCATGAAATTAGGCTACCCTGAACGTAACGGATAATGGCCTGGCAGAAAATGACCATTTCTATGGATTTTTTTCCATACAGTGAAGACTTCCCAGCCAGCAATAGCCGTCATTTCACCGTCTCGGTTAAGTATAGACCCGATATAGTCCGGCTATGTGTAACCCACTTCTAGCCCAAATAACCATGAATTTGGTTTCATGTCGTTTTTTGGCAAAATAACTTGTGAGATGTATGATATTCCATCATGTAAGCAGAGTCAACAGCGTTTACAAGGTGTTTGGTTTAATTTCTTTGACATGTTCAATACGTAGCCTGTGCGTAGCCACGATTTAGCTCGTAGTCAGAGCGGCTATCTGTAGCCCACTTATAGTCAAACCTGATTCACTGTAGTTTTTGGCCAGACGGCGCATGAGATGGTTGATATCCGATCATGTTCGCAGTGTCAATAATATCTGCAAATATATAAGTGTCATTTCATGACATGGTCTATATGTAGCCACGATTTAGCTCTAAATTGGACGGGCTACGTGTAGTCTGCTTTTAGCCCACCTGGCGAAATCGAGGCAATCTGTGGTCTAATTTTAACGGCTTGGCTCTATAGCCCTATACCAGTAACCAGACCAGCGATAAGCATAGCCAAAATAGCCTTAAAATTGTTTACATGTAATTTTCGCC
>NW_015656606.1:229925-233976 GCF_001515625.1 Sinocyclocheilus rhinocerous
ATCTTTTTTTATGTTGTCATTTATCCGTAATGTTTTAATGTTAAGTGTGATAACATGCTCTTGATTTGTATTAGATTTTTGTTTCTTTTAAATATCTTAAGTTATTTAAAATATTTTCTTTTTTCTTTTTTATATTTTTATTATCTTAAGTTGTTAACAATTCCAGATTTTTTATCATAATATTTATATTTAAGTGTATTCTATTTATACAATTTTATTTTGTCATTAATTATTTTGTATTTTTATCATTTTGTATTGTCTTCAGTTGTCCAAGTTGTTAAAAATGTTATTGTGTGTTGAAACGTAAGTGTGTGTTGTCTTTGCTCAGTGGCTCCATTCTTTTCTGTGATGCGCCGCCTTTTGTCTCTCAGAGCAGAAAAGAACTTGTCGTACCAGTGTCATTCTCACAAGTCTTCTCACTTGTCGCTGATAACTCCCAGCTAACAGGGAACGTTCTCAGAACTTGGACTGATGTTCTGGCAAGGTTCTATCAAAGTTATGAACAAACGTTCTGCCAGTAACGTTAATGGAATGTTCGTTCAACGTTATCGGGTTTTTAATAACGTTCTCAAAATGTAAGAGCAAAAACATCATTCACGTAACGTTTTTCGGAAACGCTCGTCTAATGTTACTGTTTCGGTTCCTGTAATGTTTTGTGTAACAAGAGGGAAAAAAAAAAAAGATTTTAAAACATTCGAACGTTCAGAGAAAATGAGAATAACGTTTTTATAGCGTTGCTTGGCTGCTGTCTGATTCTGAGCTGAAATATAATACTCAACACTCCACTGAAGCTCATTGGTTTTGTGTTTGAGTTTGTGTTGGAAACCATCAGCCATAGTGTGATGGATTGTCAGTTATGGTTTTATTTGAAGTTAAGCTTCATTTGATGCATGAATCTTTGAATCAAATACATAGTAAAGGTCCACATAAGTGTGAATATATCACGTCTAATACACTACGGCCAAAAGCCGTAGCTTGATTATATTGTTATAGGGTTGAGATCTTATACAATACAATTTATCTGTATCTTTGGTATTTACAAAGGAATGAAGACTAGTCGAGAAAATATGTCACGTCAAGCTTGTTAAAATCTGTTTTGCTTTGTCGTCTGATGATAAATGACAAAAGGTGTGTAAAAGAATGCAAATTATTTGGACACTATTCCTGGTCATGCACATGTGTGTAAGTTTGTGTTTTGTGTTTGAAGACACGGGAATTTCACATATTTGTCTTTTGTCTGGGTGTGAAACTTCAATCAATGCAGTCGCTTCATTGTCTAGGTAACCGTGTCAGAGAAACTGGTTAAGCAGCTCGATAACTTCTGTTGATCTATATCATCTATGCTGCAAATCTTAAATAAAATAACTAACACTCCAGACAAGGTTGAGTACAGTTATCTAAAATAGCAGTAACAGTGCCAAAAAGAACAAAATAAAGTTAGATGCTGAAATTCTTTCACTCGCACTCCTTTTCTGAGACCAAAGACTCGATTTATCATGTATGTTTGTTTATCTAGTTTGTCTTAAAATCAATAGACTCGAGGTATTTCTTAATGTTGCTCTTACATTTAATTGCCAACAACTGGAAACAACAAAGTAAATTGTCTAAACCTCACCTTGAGTAAATATTTGGAGAAGAGTTTGCACATACTATTGAACAAAGGCTGAAGGAGGAAGTGATGCACGGCATCTCTCAACTCTGACAGACTGCAATAACCCCTTTCTTTTACCATGGTAAACAAAATGTATGCCAAAATACCAATTACTACTAAAAGAACATGATACATTAGTATGGCATCACCTTCAAACGGTATACAATTAAAACATCTGAAAATGAGTTAGAGAGATTTATCAGTCTTTTTTTGGCTTTAATTATTTATTTGTTTTATTTTAAACATTGAAGTATATTTTGTGTTTTTACTTGTATTATGTTGGTTTTGCATAGTATTTTGGTGAAATCTTGGTATTAAGGTGGAAATACATTCACCTTTCTCTAATAAAACAGACATAAACGTGCCTTTTAAGCCTTAGTGTCAGACATGTCATAACATCTAAATATTATTTAATGATATTTATCTGTATCAAATTGGCTTCAAATTAACAACTACATATATTCACTTGTATGGGGCATTAAGTCAGAAAATGACCAGTGTTTGTCATACTCTTTTTCTGATGAAGAACTTGTCAATCAAGTGCATCGCTGCTCCTCCCTTTTGTCATAATAATGTATGTTGATTTTGCTTTTACGTTTGAATGTGCAAATGACGAAGTCTGAAGTAAAAAAAAAAGAATTAAAGTTAAAACCAGTGTGTCCAACCCTCCCGGTCCCGCCCTGAGTTAATAAAGTCAGGGAAGCTCTGACACCTCCATCATTTATCCTAAACTCCTAGAACATCTCACACACAGGTAAGAAACGCTTTAAACTTTCTTTACAAGTGGCTGTTAACCTGAATTTGCATGAATCCAGAGACAGATACGTGTAATGACATTGCATTATACAAAGATTTAACAGATGAGCTCTATTCAAATAATTAGAAATGGCTGATACGTATTTTGATTTTTAACGTCTAAAAAAAAAAAAAAATCTCAAAACTAACTGCACTTTTATGAGCTGTTTTTTTTAAATTTACCTTTAACTTTGTTTGCTTGAAGTGTTTGTGTAATCATTCATTAAAACAAATAGCATTTGCTTGGATATTTTTGTTTTATAATTCAAATACATTGATATATTTTTGATCGACTAAAGTGTCCAAATATTTGTCAGAGCTACTGTTTTTTTTTTTTTCTGTGTGTACCAATGCAAGTTGTTTTTTTATTATTTTATCTGAGTTTGATCTTAAATTATAAATCTTATTATGCATTGTATTGAATGCATATAATATAGCCTATCATTTGAATATATTGTATCTTTGGATTATAATTGAAACTAGTTATAAAAATAGAAATCAATTATGCATCATTTAATTTTTGGTACATTTAAAAAAAAATTTTTGTCTACTCTGAAAAAAAAAATGCTTTGTGTTATTGGACGGTGCAATCCTGTCCGAACGACCCAACTTTTCCAGAGCTACACACTATGGAATGACTAATGAGCCACTGACTTTTAAAGCATATATTAAAAAAAAAAGTTTTTAGTTGCAAAAATTGCATTTGTTATGCTCACACTTAGTTTTGAGGATGAATTTTGAGGATCTATCAAATTCTGTAATTTTACACTTCACCATAGTGAGAAGGTTGAATGGTTGCACTGTGTAGTATATACTGTGGTGTAACACTAGTGTGAACATACGAATTGTTCTAAGATTGCATAGATAGCGTCTTAGTTCCATCAAGCAAACAACCACTGCTGAGATAAAGAAATGAAAAGATATTAAGCAACACTCATTTTTAATGTTAAGGTTAAATTGTTAAAATGCCATAATATTTATCAATAATATATTACTAAATAAGCTATGGTAAATAAACTAAGGTGTTGATGAATTGAGGATCCAGGATCATGCTTGTTTGTGTCTGCGAAGGAATGATAAAAGATAATGAAAGACAAAGGGCCCTAGTTTAACAATCTATGCGCAAGGTCTGAAGCGCACGGCGCAGGTGCACTTAGGGTGTGTCCAAATCCACATTTGCTAGTTTATCGACGGGAAAAACGGTCGGCGCGCCCGGCGCATGGTCTAAAAGGGTCCCTATTCTCCCCTCTAAGCGCCAAAGTCGCAAAATTGCGACAAGACGTCATACTTAAAGGGGTCATATGATGCGATTTCAATTTTTCCTTTCTCTTTGGAGTGTTACAAGCTCTTGGTGCATAAAGAAGATCTGTAAAGTTGCAAAGACTAAAGTCTCAAATCCAAAGAGATATTCTTTATGAAAGTTAAGAGTCAGCCACGCCTACCTAAAACGGCTCGTTCTAACACGCCCCCACATATCTACATCACTATGTGGAAATATTAGCATAATGCAGCCCAAATGTGCAAGCAAAGAAAGAAGGCGTGGTTTCAGGAACGGCAGTTGTGTTGATGCAGCATGTCAGGGAGACGCTGTGTGATTCAGTGCGA
>NW_015656606.1:234025-234330 GCF_001515625.1 Sinocyclocheilus rhinocerous
ATCCATTCAATATCTATTATTTCCTGAATATTACTGATGAACTGATCAAAAAGTAGGCTACTGTTCACGTGTGTTTTACTACTATATAGTATAGTAATATAGTAATAATTTAGTACTTTCTCCTGTTTTATTGTTGTTTCCTCTTTTCTGATAATTTGGAATAAGGATAAAAAGACAAAAAAAACAAACATGCAAATAAGTTCAAACATCCATTCAATATCTATTATTTCCTGAATATTACTGATGAAATGATCAACAACTAGGCTACTGTTCACATGCGTTATATTACAATGTAGTATAGTAAT
>NW_015656606.1:234507-241950 GCF_001515625.1 Sinocyclocheilus rhinocerous
CTCTTTTCTGATCATTTGGAATGAGGATAAAAAGACCAAAAAAAAAAAAAAACATGCAAATAAACATTCATCAATTCGATCTACTATTTCCTGAATATTATGAAATTCAAGATAGCCGCCCCTGGTGACGTCATAATATGCTAATTAGATGAGTATATTTACACCCCACATAAACTTTCAGTCATGCCCAATATTTTTTCTAATTTACAGTAGATCTCTATCTTTAAGTCCTTTCAAGACACAAGCTTTTGAAATCTTGATGTCAAAATCCAGCATTTTTCCAAAAATCCCTGGCGCCTAAAGGGGTGTGTTTTGGACATAACGTGCAATAAACCAATCAGAGTCTCATCTCCCATTCCCTTTAAGAGCCAGTTGCGCTAGTGCCATGGCGGATTTGCTATTTACATTTATGTAGCCTACACAATAATAATCTTTTACATTGTAATCCTTTACATTTTTTATATTTGGCATGCTCGTGTGCTGCTGTGCATCCCTGTGTGTGTAATAAGTAGATTGTACGTGCGCTGTGGACCCACCTATACTAACGCGCTCTTTAAATAACAAAAAAAAAAAAAAACTACTGCGCCATTGACTTTAGACCAGGTTTTAGTTAGGCAGTCTATTTTAGTTGCCTCAAAATAGCAACGCGACAACAATGCTCCTGAACACACCTCGTTTTCAGACCAGCATGCCCATGAGCGCACAAATGGGCACAAATGCATTTACTATTTAAACAACGTGGTGCAGGACGTGAAAATGATTACTGCGTCGGGCTGAAACTAGCAAAGAAAACTTGTGTCTCGCCTGGCGCCGCATTGCGTCGGGTGTATGATAGGGCCCAAAGTCTTTCAGATAAAGTCTGCCTTTTGTTAATGGCTTTTAAAATCAATTTTTAAATGTCCAAAATGTTTCTTTTTTGTTGATTATACAAGCTTTTCTTTTTTAATTATAGGTAACAAAAAGTGCAAGATTAACAGATATATAAGCACACAAAGATCACTGATGAGGAGTAAATGGATCTATGTGGCTATCCTGGGGATAGCATGCATGATGCTTGGAGTCAATGGGAACAATACAACAAGCAGTAGCAACTCTACAGGCAGCTGGATATCTTCTAACATGACCACCAACCTGACCCAGACTCTACCACCCAACATGACCACCAACCTGACCCAGACGCACCCACCCAGCATGACCACCAACCTAAACCAGGTCGGTCCCTTCAACATAACCACAAACTTGACTCAAACAGGACCTCCCAACATAACCCCGAACCTTACCCAGACGGGCCCTCTTAACATGACCACAAACCCGAACCTGATCAGCCATTTTAACATGACCACAAACCCGATTCAGATAGGACCTCTCAACATGACCACAAACCCAACCCAGATGGGTCCTCTCAACATGACCACCAGCCTTACCCAGACAGGCCCTCTTAATATTACTACAAACCCATCCCAGATGGGCCCTCTCAACATGACCGCAAACCCGAACCAAATGAGCCCTTTTAACATGACCACAAACCCAACCCAGATGGGCCCTCTCAACATGACCACAAACCCAAACCAAATGAGCCCTCCCAACATAACCACTAATCTGACCCAAACACACCCTAGCAACATAACCGCTAACCTGCCCGAAACACACCCTCCCAACATAACCACCAACCTGACCCAAACACACGCTCCCAACATAACCGCCAACCTGACCCAAACACACCCTCCCAACATCACCGCTAACCTGCCCCAAACACACCCTCCCAACATAACCACCAACATGACCCAAACACCCCCTCCCAACATAACTGCTAACCTGCCCCAAACGCCCCGTCCCAACATAACCGCTAATCTAACCCAAACACACCCTCCCAACATAACTGCCAACCTGACCCAAACACACCCTCCCAACATAACCTACTACAAACCCATCCCAGATGGGCCCTCTCAACATGACCGCAAACCCGAACCAAATGAGCCCTTTTAACATGACCACAAACCCAACCCAGATGGGCCCTCTCAACATGACCACAAACCCAAACCAAATGAGCCCTTTTAACATGACCACAAACCCAACCCAGATGGGCCCTCTCAACATGACCACCAACCTGACCACAAACCCGACCCAGATGGGCCCTCTCAACATGACCACCAACCTGACCCAAACACGCCCTCCCAACATGACCACCAACCATAGCCAGATGGGCCTTCTCAACATGACCACAGCTCCAAATCAGATGGTCCCTTTTAATATGACCACAAACCCAACCCAGTTGGGCCCTCTTAACATGACCACCAACCTGACCCCCAACCTGACCCAAACACACCCTCCCAACATAACCACCAACATGACCCAAACACCCCCTCCCAACATAACTGCTAACCTGCCCCAAACGCCCCGTCCCAACATAACCGCTAATCTAACCCAAACACACCCTCCCAACATAACTGCCAACCTGACCCAAACACACCCTCCCAACATAACCACTAATCTGACCCAAACACACCCTAGCAACATAACCGCTAACCTGCCCGAAACACACCCTCCCAACATAACCACCAACCTGACCCAAACACACGCTCCCAACATAACCGCCAACCAGACCCAGACAAGCCCTCCCAACATAACTGCCAACCAGACCCAGACAAGCCCTCCCAACATAACTGCTAACCTGACTCAAACACGCACTCCCAACATAACTGTCAACCTGCCCCAAACACACCCTCCCAACATCACAAACTTGACCCAGACACGGCCTCCCAATATTACCACAAACCCGACCCAGACAGGCCCACTCACTGTAACAAACATTAGAACAACATCAGGCTCTAATACTCAGTCAACAGTAAGTCAAACTTTTTTTCCTGTTTAAAAATGCAAGTAGCCATCTTGACAGTTGAAGCGCAAGTTATTTTTTATTGCAGGACATCACTGGCAGGGATAACTGCAGGAGGGATAGGGCATGTTTCTCCGCTCCACCTACCTGTAATCCAGGTGCAGAGGGTTCCTGCTATTTTCTCTCCACAAGAGGAGTAAGCGGAAATGCAGATAATTTGACTTTTGAGCTCAGTGGCGAGACAGATGGTTACATTGGAGCTGGCCTCTCTCGAGACAGCAGTGTAAGAGATCACTCCGGTTACTGAGCAAGCTAATTTGGGCTAATGAAACTACTGCTTTAGTGGATCAATTTACAAGTGTATCAACTAAAGGTTTTGGACTGAATGGCAACATTCACTTCACTGGTTTTGTTCCATCAACATGTCAAATTTTATTCATCACCAGCAACAGTAATTTACTTAGCCTTTTTCAAAGAAAAAAAAATGACAGCAACATAATTTACATAGGCAAAATAATTATAAGCCTAGTCAAATAAACTGCACAACCAAGTTCATTGTGGACAAGAAAAATACTATAAGCAGACATTTGTAGAAATAAGCAAATACGATATGTGTCTTTGTTGTAGGTGATTATTGATTAGTAGATTATTGTAGGTGGAACCTGAAAACACATAATGACGGCCTGTTAGTTTTCATGCCGGTATAAACGCAAACCTAGTGCACTTCCTCACATGTTTTGTGTTTTTCTGAGTAAGCAATTTGCGAACATTTACATTTATATTTACATTTACCTTCACAGTTTTTTTTTTTTTTTTGAGATTTCTAAACAAACACAAAACAATAATTCAATCATCCAGTTAAAGTAATTTAAGTTAATTTTAATATGTGCAATTGATCAGTAGCTTGACATCGTCAAGCAGGATCTGTTAAAATTACCAACATTTAAAATTTGACAATCATAACCGCTAACCTGCCCCAAACACACCCTCCCAACATAACCGCTAACCTGACCCAAACACACGCTCCCAACATAACCGCCAACCAGACCCAGACAAGCCCTCCCAACATAACTGCCAACCAGACCCAGACAAGCCCTCCCAACATAACTGCTAACCTGACTCAAACACGCACTCCCAACATAACTGTCAACCTGCCCCAAACACACCCTCCCAACATCACAAACTTGACCCAGACACGGCCTCCCAATATTACCACAAACCCGACCCAGACAGGCCCACTCACTGTAACAAACATTAGAACAACATCAGGCTCTAATACTCAGTCACCAGTAAGTCAAACTTTTTTTCCTGTTTAAAAATGCAAGTAGCCATCTTGACAGTTAAAGCGCAAGTTATTTTTTATTGCAGGACATCACTGGCAGGGATAACTGCAGGAGGGATAGGGCATGTTTCTCCGCTCCACCTACCTGTAATCCAGGTGCAGAGGGTTCCTGCTATTTTCTCTCCACAAGAGGAGTAAGCGGAAATGCAGATAATTTTACTTTTGAGCTCAGTGGCGAGACAGATGGTTACATTGGAGCTGGCCTCTCTCGAGACAGCAGTGTAAGAATCCAGTTGCTTTTTTGTCAGACATTTATTTTAGAGATTAAGATTAAAGTGCTTAAATATTAAACATTACATTCAATAAAATAAAATAATGGTATCTGGTTGTCTGACTAATCTATTTTTTATCTACTTTTCTCATCCATAGGGTCAAGGTGCCACCGTCTATTCTTGCGCCAAATTCAATGGTGCACTGAGGTTAATTCGTTCCACACTGAACAATCAAATACTGACTCAGGATAATATAGTAAGGCCCTTTTTCAGAGACCATTAATGCATACAATCTGATTAAAATATAATAGCTTTGACTGCCACATCCTCTAGGTAGTGACCTGTAACACCCAGCAATAACACAATCAAATGCCTGTAGTTACTTACTGCTGTAGACGAATTGTGGCCCACTCAAGCTTTAGTTCTGTGATATTTGAAGGCTTTTAAGCATGAGCTGTGCATTTTAAGTCATTTTAATGCCAGAGCATTTCAATAGTGTTTAAGTACTGCACTGCATTGACTAGCCAAAACTTACAGTACATTTTCTTGATTTTCAGCCATTCTGAGCAAAGCTTGCTTGTATGTTTCAGATCATTTTTGTGTCAGCAATCGCAAAGATTTTCCCACAGCACTGTATATGCATTCTCAGAAGCAGTTTATGTGCCATCTTAGCAGTGTAATATTAAGTAATATTACTTCTGTTGTGCTGCAGTTCATCCCTGGAAGCTTCCGTGGCTCAGTGATTGGTAGAAAGATTCAATGCATTTTTAATGCTGCAGGTCTCAGCAGCACCACCCGTTCTGCAACCACAGACACTTTTGTCTTCCTTGTAACAGGCAGCATATCAAATGGTCAGTGCAACACTTTGATCAAGTAACTGACATATATTTTGTTGTGAAACAGAAGTAAACCATTGTCTTCCCTCTACTCATTCTTCCAGGTTCTCTGGATTCTCCAGTCAGTAGACTGACCACAAATGGGTCAGTGGACTTAAGCAACCCTAACAGCACAGACGTTTCACTAATAACACCTAGTACAAATGCCACTGCATCTAATACCACAGCAACATCAACCACCACTGCGGCTTCTACGAACTTGACCCAGACGCATCCTCCCAACATGACCACAAACGTGACCCAAATGGGTCACCTCAACATGACCACCAACCTGACCCAGACACACCCTCCCTACATAACCACCAACCAGACTCATACACGCCCTCCCAATATAACCACCAACCTGACTCAGACACACCCTCCCAACATAACCACCAACCAGACTCAAACACGCCCTCCCAACATAACCATCAACCAGACTCAAACACACCCTCCCAACATAACCACCAACCTGACCCAAACACACCCTCCCAACATCACAAACTTGACCCAGACACGGCCTCCCAATATTACCACAAACCCGACCCAGACAGGCCCACTCACTGTAACAAACATTAGAACAACATCAGGCTCTAATACTCAGTCACCAGTAAGTCAAACTTTTTTTCCTGTTTAAAAATGCAAGTAGCCATCTTGACAGTTAAAGCGCAAGTTATTTTTTATTGCAGGACATCACTGGCAGGGATAACTGCAGGAGGGATAGGGCATGTTTCTCCGCTCCACCTACTTGTAATCCAGGTGCAGAGGGTTCCTGCTATTTTCTCTCCACAAGAGGAGTAAGCGGAAATGCAGATAATTTTACTTTTGAGCTCAGTGGCGAGACAGATGGTTACATTGGAGCTGGCCTCTCTCGAGACAGCAGTGTAAGATATCAAATCCAGTTGCTTTTTTATCAGATATTTATTTTAGAGATTAAGTTTAAATTCCTTAAATATTAAACATTACATTCAATTAAATAAAATAATGGTATCTGGTTGTCTGACTAATCTATTTTTAATCTACTTTTCTCGTCCATAGGGTCAAGGTGCCACCGTCTATTCTTGCGCCAAATTCAATGGTGCACTGAGGTTAATTCGTTCCACACTGAACAATCAAATACTGACTCAGGATAATATAGTAAGGCCCTTTTTCAGAGACCATTAATGCATACAATCTGATTAAAATATAATAGCTTTGACTGCCACATCCTCTAGCTAGTGACCTGTAACACCCAGCAATAACACAATCAAATGCCTGTAGTTATTTACTGCTGTAGACGAATTGTGGCCCACTCAAGCTTTAGTTCTGTGATATTTGAAGGCTTTTAAGCATGAGCTGTGCATTTTAAGTCATTTTAATGCCAGAGCATTTCAATAGTGTTTAAGTACTGCACTGCATTGACTAGCCAAAACTTACAGTACATTTTCTTGATTTTCAGCCATTCTGAGCAAAGCTTGCTTGTATGTTTCAGATCATTTTTGTGTCAGCAATCGCAAAGATTTTCCCACAGCACTGTATATGCATTCTCAGAAGCAGTTTATGTGCCATCTTAGCAGTGTAATATTAAGTAATATTACTTCTGTTGTGCTGCAGTTCATCCCTGGAAGCTTCCGTGGCTCAGTGATTGGTAGAAAGATTCAATGCATTTTTAATGCTGCAGGTCTCAGCAGCACCACCCGTTCTGCAACCACAGACACTTTTGTCTTCCTTGTAACAGGCAGCATATCAAATGGTCAGTGCAACACTTTGATCAAGTAACTGACATATATTTTGTTGTGAAACAGAAGTAAACCATTGTCTTCCCTCTACTCATTCTTCCAGGTTCTCTGGATTCTCCAGTCAGTAGACTGACCACAAATGGGTCAGTGGACTTAAGCAACCCTAACAGCACTGACGTTTCAGTAATAACACCTAGTACAAATGCCACTGCATCTAACACCACAGCAACATCAACCACCACTGCGGCTTCTACGAACTTGACCCAGACGCATCCTCCCAACATGACCACCAACGTGACCCAAATGGGTCACCTCAACATGACCACCAACATGACCCAGACACACCCTCCCAACATAACCACCAACGAGACTCAAACACGCCCTCCCAACATAACCACCAACCTGACTCAGACACACCCTCCCAACATAACCACCAACCAGACTCAAACACGCCCTCCCA
>NW_015656606.1:243035-251473 GCF_001515625.1 Sinocyclocheilus rhinocerous
CCCTCCCAACATAACCACCAACCAGACTCAAACACGCCCTCCCAACATAACCACCAACCAGACTCAAGCACGCCCTCCCAACATAACTGCTAACCTGACCCCAACACCATCAGGCTCTAATACCTTGACCAACAGCAACATCAATAATATATCACTAGTAAGCCCGTCTTCTTGCTTAAAAATGCAAATAATAAGAATTCTGACTGTTGAAGTGAAAGTTGCTTTTAAAGGATAAAAGTTACTTTTACAAGTTATCTACTATACCCAGCATTTATGTATTTGTTTGTATTTAATTTTACTTCTTGTTCACTGCAGGATATTCCTGGCAGGGATAACTGCAGGAGGGATAGAGCATGTTTCTCTGCTCCACCTACCTGTAATCCAGGTGCACAAGATTCCTGCTATTTCCTTTCTGCAAGAGGAGTAAGCGGAAGTGCAGATAATTTTACCTTTGAACTCAGTGGCGAGTCAGATGGTTACATCGGAGCGGGCCTCTCTCGAGACAGCAGTGTAAGAGATCAAATCCAGTTGTTTTTTCAATCATGTTTCTTTTAATACAATCTAATATTTAAGCACTGTCATTTTAAACCTGAAGTATGTTTCCCTGACTAATTTTAACTTTTCACATCCTCAGGGTCAAGGAGCCACTGTCTATTCTTGCGCCAACGTCAATGGTGCACTGAAGTTCTTCCGTTCCACACTGAACAATCAAAGACTGGCTCAGGATAACACAGTAAGACCCATTTTCAGAGATCCTTCTGTATAAATAATACTATGCCAATTTTAGCAAAGGATATTCTTCACAGTAAACAATGTAGTAGTATATGAAAACAGAAAATGGTACTATCCACACAGGTCTCAAAGGTTGCTTCTAAAATATGTGTAAAGATGCAATAATGCATAAAAGCCAATTAAAATATACTGTAACATACTAAAATAGACTTTCTCAGTAATAATATTTCTGTCTCGCTGCAGTTCATCCCTGGAAGTTTCCGTGGTTCGGTGAATAGAGGAAAGATTCAGTGCATTTTCAATGCTGCAGGTCTCGGCAGCATCACTCGTGCGGCAACCCCAGATACTTATGTCTTCTTTTTAACAGGCAGTGTCTTAAATGGTGAGTGCAACACTGATCAAGTGACATATATTTTGTTTTGCAACAGAAGTAAATCTTACTCCTCAATTTACTCCTTTTCCAGGTTCTCTGGATTCTCCAGTCAGTAGACTGACCACAAATGGGTCAGTGGACTTAAGCAACCCTAACAGCACAGACGTTTCAGTAATAATACCCAGTACAAATTCCACCACAACAGCACCGAACACCACCGCATCTAATTCCTCTGTAGCATTAAACACCACAACGGCCCCGAACACCACCACATCTAATTCCACAGCATCCTCAAATACCACTGCATCTACTGCCTCTGGAGTATCTACAGCTAATAACGGTACAACAAATGTAAGTGGAAACAGACTGGCAAGCCAGTTTTTTGTTCATGGATATGATTGTGGTGCTTTTTTGTGGTGCAGGTGAAGTAAAGCCAGTGATGTTAAAAGCTATTGTGTTTTGTTGGATGGCAAATTGCTATAAACTGATGAGTTTACTTAAGATTTTATAAATTTCTTAAATATGAATTCCAGCATTACATTTCATGGCTAATGTGCACGTAACATTGCAGGAGAAAGTCACCAAGGACAACTGTAAGAAGGACAGGGCATGTTTCTTCACTCCAGCCAACTGTGATCCATCGAGCGCAAGTAGCTGCTTTTTCACCTCCACAAGAGGGGTGAACGGAGACTCAGACAATCTCACTTTTGAGCTCAGTGGAGATGCAAACGGTTACATCGCAGTTGGCCTGTCTCGAGACAAGAAGGAGGTCTGAAAAAGATCAAATTTATTTCTCATATATGTCCACGTTTACAAAAAAAGTAAATTCCCTTTGTTAAGAATGTGATTTTGGAAAAAAAAAAAAAAAAATCTCAGATTTGGATTCTCAGACTTATTTACCTTTCCTTCTCATAGGGTGATGATGACACCGTCTACTCTTGTGCCAATGACAATGGCGTGGCGAAGTTCATTCGTGCCACACTGAACAACGCCATTCTGACTCCGGACAAGACTGTAAGACTCCCTTTTACAGAGCATTTTCTTCATTGCCAAGCTTTGCACAAAATATTCTTGACTACAAATTATGTGGTAATGAACAGCAACAGGGATGGCTTTAAAATACAGTGTTTTGAGACAACTATACAGTAGAACAGTAACAATGAAAAACAGTAACAGAAACAATGCAAATGTTTGTTCGACAGCAGTGAGTGGAAAAAAAAGAAGAGAAACCCAGAGTAGAGCTGAAGGATTTATAGAATGCTTTGAAGTGGACGGAAACTTCACTCACTTTGACCCCTACTTTGCAGCAATAAATTTGTACGTGTTTTTTCTTGCAGTTTAACCCTAGATCCTTCCGTGGCTCTGTGAGCGGCACTAGGATTCAGTGCATTTTTGTAGCTGCAGGTCTCAGCAGCAGCACCCGTGCGGCAAACACAAATACTTTCCTCTATTTCTTCACTGGCAACTTTACAAATGGTGAGAGCGACACTATGAACGAAGACCTAAAAGGGATTTCAGTTAGTAGCAAAATTAAAATGTTTTCATTTCCACAGGCACTCTGGGGTCTCCAGTCACACGAATGTCTACAAATTCATCGGTTGATCTGACCAACACTAACAGCTCAGACGTTGCCATAATAACACCCACTACAAACACAGACTCTAATACTACCACTATTACCGTTTCTACTACTGCGACAACGACTACTAAATCAAAACCTGCTACTACAGCAGGGAGCAATGCACTGCATCATGCTGCATCACAGGGTAAGAACTCGATACGGTTACATCAGGGCAATGTCTCTAGTGTGTTAAAAAAAAGAGTGACACAAATGACTACTCTTTAGTTGCTAAATGCTCTTATTTTAAATGTATTGGTGCATGATATGTATTTGCACAACAGACGGAACAGGTGTACAATACAGGAAAGTTTCTGACCTCTGTAGCCTATAGATGTAGTATCATTTTTGAATCGTGCTTTCCAAGAGTCAGTTAGCTGAGCAAAAAGTGTATGATAGTTTATAATTCTTCTTTTCTTTTCAGCTGCTCTGGTAATTCTCTCAGGGATCCTTGCAGTCCTCCTGTTGTAAGGATGCTGCCCACACATTTGCTTTCTGAAACTGGTCGATGAGCACTGGACGCTTGATGAACCCAACGCCAAAGTATATGTAATTCAGCATATTTATAACTGTGCAATATAGCGACTCTGGGAACAATGAAGAAAGGAGCTGAAAATATAGGGAAGAGGGCAATACATCATTTATTTAATCTGTGTGTTTGTGTGAGAGAGATTGTGTTTATGAATGTATTTTGCGAGCGTTAGTGTTTGTATTCTGCTAATGTACTGCTATTTAAAATCAAGCTCCTGCACAGAGAGGGCTGATAAAAATTATAATCAGTCTATTCATTTAATTGTGCATGTGTGACACCATCAAGTTGCTGAAAATATCTAAGATAATTGTTTTTAAATGTATTAATTTATTCTTACTTATACCTCAAACTATTGATTGTTTTAAATAAAGTTTTAAATGAAGTCAAATGTTCTTTTCTTTCTTTTTTTTTTTTTAAATATGCATAAAATGTTCAAGTAAAAAATGAAACTGGTAGATCAGTGTTTGGACTAAAGGTTAAAGTGGCAAAGAACAAAGCTAAATGCAAACAGCATGCATAGTTAGGATAGTAAATTAGTGAAACACTTCCCATATTGTTGGTCAGAGGCTGCACATGCAATCAAGCACTACGTTTTTTTTAAGAAACATTTATGACACTTGGAATTAGACGCAACATGGACAGGTTGTGACATTCTCTCATGCTCAAAAACTATGAACAAAACCCACAAATCGATCAAGCATGTTTATTTTTAAATGATTAATCATTTTAGTACTGTTGGGTCACAAATTGTGGACCGATAAAGCGCTTACTATTCAAATCACTTTAAAGGGGATGCAGTGGATTAAAAATATTTTAAAACTGTTTTTTTTGTCTTTGCATTAATGAAATGATGCAGAAGCAACCATCTGTTTTCTACCATCCCTCACGGAGAAACAAATGGTGTAGAAACAATTCTTACTAAGAAATTGGTAGTCAATTTTACATTTAATTATAAAGTAACACTGAATTAAACATGAAATTTTGAAGTAGAATTATTGTAATAGTATTTTCTTTTTTACTCCAATAATTTTTTAATTCAACTTTGACATTTTTTTTTTTCAGTGTTCTGATATTTTGATGAGTGTTTTGTAAACGTTATAAAAAGAACAACTTAAAATACAGATGCTCTACTGAAGAGAATAGGACGATCATTCAGATTTGCATATCGGTAGAGCTATACTTAAGGCTTAAATATTCAATTTTAAATATCCTATATTATTCTTGTTTTGATTTTTGGTCAAACATCTGAATATGTTATCTTCTGAACACTAACAGTATTAAAAATACACAAAGTACTTAAGTACTTGCACTGTAAAAACCTTTGTGGGTGAATGATTCCAACGCTTCAGTGGATCAACTTAAAAGTTTATCATCCAAGAATAGTTTTTGGTCTGATTGCAAACTCACTGGTCCTTTTTGATCATCAGCATGTCACATTTCATTCATCTCTATCAAGTGTCATTTTCTTAGCTTCTTTCCACAAAAAAATGACATCCACATTATTTACATAGGCAAAAGAATGTACGCCTAGTCAAACGAACTGCACAAACAAGTGCATCAGGGGCAAGAAAAACACTGAGCAGACATTTGTAGAAATAAGCAAGTAAGAATTGTAGCAGATTAATATTGGTGGAGCTTAAAAATGAAAAATGTAAAACACATGATGAGCTGTTGCTTTCGAAGCTCAAGATACCAGTACAGATTCAATCATAGTGTGCTTCCTCACATGCTCGTGCTCTTCTGAGTAAGCAATTTGAGAACATTTACATTTACATTTACATTCACGTTCATGATTTTTTGGAACAGGCTTTCTAGGCAAATGACTCGAAGAAAACTCAGTGAATAAGAAAAATATTCTAAGAAGTGAACAGCAGTAGATGTAGAGGCAAATGGCAAAGAGGGGCAAATATTTACTACATTGCTATATGAACAACTAAAGATTAAATATCATCAGAAACAGATCTTCTCCTCATGTCAGAACATATGCAGGACAGTGTTTGTGTGCTTTCAGGTAGTTTTGACAGACAGATTTCATGCATAAAACAACAAAATGCAAATGTATGTTGATCTTGAGATGTCCATAAGATGGGAAAGAAAAGACAAATTGAAACATGGCAGGTGCAACAACATGCAGTAAGACAGATCTAGACTGAGAAACTCTCATATGAACCACTTCTGTTGCACCGTTATGATTTTTTGTTATTTCGGAGCTTGACAGCTTCAGTTCTCATTCACTTCAAAACCTCATCCTTGGTGTTTCACTGAAAGAAAGTCATACAAGTTAGAACGACATGGAATAACGACACAGTTTAAGTAAAAATGTGGTGGCACTGAATTTGAATACAAAAGTGAATACAAACCTTAATGTAGTTCAGGAAGATTGTCCCTCAGTTTTCTCTCAGGAGAGGCCAGCTGACAAACAGTTTGGTGGATGTTGCTATTGCTGTTTACATGTAACATTCAATGTAAGCATGTCAACATGAACTTCATCCTTTGACTTGCTTCAGATAAAAGTGTCCGCCACAATTTCAATAGCATTGATATTTTGATATCATTAATCACTAAACTGAATTTGCAAGTTATCATTATTTTCAGTGAAAATGCGTTCACTTGTTTTGTTACTAAAAGATGGAAAATACTGTATTTTTGTGTGTTTGTGTCTGTAAACATTTTTCCAAACATTTTCTCTCTAGTCAGAGATAAAAGTGGGAGGAGAGACAGGATCATGTGACTCTGATGTAACGTTAAACTAATGTGTTTCTCTCAGGAACAACATTCATTCAAACTTACTCAAATGAAAGCAGAAAGAATCACGAACCACCTGAAATGAACTTGAGGGATTTCTACAAGAGTCTGTCGTTTTTACTGGGTAAGTAAAACACAATCTGTTTAATATCTTAGTGATCTAAAATCTGCTTTCAGCTTCATCTTTCAGACAGAGAAACACTTAACAGAAGACCCTCAATTACAATTTAATGTGTTATTCTTTTTTTAATGTTATCTAAATACCCTTAAACATGCAACAACTGGCATTTTTTTAAAAGTATAAATCTAACAAAATACAGGGTTATAATCATAAGAAAAAATAATTTACGTTCTAAATACTAAGCATCATTCTGTGTTTCTCATTTCAAGGGTTTTTCTCGGTTCAAACAAAGGCAGTAAAAGAAGGTGAGATTTTGTGAATTAAACACTATTGCATCTTTTGTTAGTGAGTTTGTGCTGCTGTGAAACATTTTCAGACACATGATGAAAACTCATGGACTTAAATAGCCTGGCAGGACTATAAATATTTGTAAAAAATAATTGCAATTGTAAATAAGGTTTTCTCTTGAACTTATTCCAGTGAACATAGCAACATGGGGAACAGCCGATCAGTCGACATTACATGACCACTGGTATGCCCAAAATGCTCTGGATGGGAAAAGCAACACATGTAGTTGCACTACGACACAAACCAACCCGTGGTGGAAGCTGGATCTGATGAAGACGTTCAGCGTGAACAGAGTTACCATCACTAACAGACTCTACTGCTGTAACAGCTGGATAAACGGGGCAGAGATTCGGATTGGAAATGTTTCTTCAAATGTTTTCAGCAACCCAGTGTGAGTCTCTCTGATATATTCTTATAGACAGATTCTGGCCAGTTGGTCAGTAGCTTCATAAATACATACATACAGGACATATGTTATGTGGGGAGGAGGGGAGCTCTGTGGCAGAGACGTAGCAGCCATTTTAAAAGTGGGGGGACCGCTGTCAGGTGATGTGACCCTCAACGGCCAAACAAATTATGTACATAATACACAAAGTAAGTACATTCATGTTCATATAATGTATATAGAATACCAATTGCCGTGTTTAGAGCACCCTAATGGCAATTTTGGGAGACTTGATATCTTACAGGAAGTAAGACAGCTTACAGGGACCTATTTTTTGTGATATCATACTCATAAACCCTAACTCTAACCCTAAATTAAAAATAACTTTTAAAATTGTATTTAACAATTTGAACATAAAATGAAAAAAAAAAAGATAATAATAATTATATATATATATATATATATATATATAATTATTATTATCTTTTTTTTTTTCATTTTATGTTCAAATTGTTAAATACAATTTTAAAAGTTATTTTTAATTTAGGGTTAGAGTTAGGGTTTATGAGGATGATATCACAAAAAATAGGAAAAAAAAAAAAAAAAAACTGCCTTAAAATAGACAATTCTCTTCTTTCAGCCTGCCTTTCCTACAGACCAGCTCAAGTGAAGAACATAGCTGGAATTAATTAAAGTACTAAAATATGAAAAAGTATGATAAGATAAGTATTCGGCGCAAACTTTGTGTTACGGAGCCGACGAGACGAGAGGCGTGCGGATCCATATGCAAAGCTTTATTCTAGAACATAGTCAAAACAGGCAAGGGTCAGACAATGGCAAACAGGTATATTGAGGGCAAGACACAAGAGTAGTCCAGTGCGTGGGCGTGGTCGATCTCCGCCGACCAATGTCCAAACAGGGTAATCCAAAGGGTTAATCTGAAACACAGGCTATGGTTCAGGTGAGGGGCAAACAGTATTCGAACAGGGCTAAGTACATTCATGTTCATATAATGTATATAGAATACCAATTGCCGTGTTTAGAGCACCCTAATGGCAATTTTGGGAGACTTGATATCTTACAGGAAGTAAGACAGCTTACAGGGACCTATTTTTTGTGATATCATACTCATAAACCCTAACTCTAACCCTAAATTAAAAATAACTTTTAAAATTGTATTTAACAATTTGAACATAAAATGAAAAAAAAAAAGATAATAATAATTATATATATATATATATATATATATATAACTCCGGCGAACAATGTCCAAACAGGGTAATCCAAAGGGTTAATCTGAAACACAGGCTATGGTTCAGGTGAGGGGCAAACAGTATTCGAACAGGGCGAGACAAGAGGGGTAATCCAGGACAAGCGATAATCAGGAAACAGGCAATCAGGAAACTAGACGTGACTAGACTTAGACAACTAGAAACTCAAACTAGGACCGGGAACTGGCTCTGTAAAGTAGCTATCGACTAGGGTAGCGATATGCGTTTACAATACTCGGCAGTGAGAGAGAGGAAGTCCATGGCTTATGTAGCATGTCTGATTGGATTCAGCTGTGTGTGTGTAATCAGTGCA
>NW_015656606.1:251531-263237 GCF_001515625.1 Sinocyclocheilus rhinocerous
ACGAGAGGGGGAATCCGAGGTACACAGGCAAAGATCAGGATACGAGAAAACAGACAAGGCAAGACTAAGGTAAGGCTATGAAAACTAACGGGCTCCGTAGAGTAGCTATCACTAGGTGAGTGATATACGCTAAACAATACTCGGCCCTGAGAGAGAGGAAGTCCATGGCTTATGTAGCATGTCTGATTGGATTCAGCTGTGTGTGTGTAATCAGTGCATTCAGCTGTGTGTGTGTAATCAGTGCAATAGATGATGGGAACTGTAGTCCGGTTGAAGTGCAACAGTAGTGTGGTGCAAGAGTCCATAGTAGTAAGCAGGTGATCTCTGGTGGTGAGCGAACGGAAGTGCATGGACCGGATTCGTGACACTTTGCTTTATTGGGATAGGATAAATCTACTCCGGACGCGAGCGGCGCAACACGACAAAAGAATCCAATAATCAGTTATGCTGTCCATATTTACATTTACTCATTTAGCAGATGCATTTATCCAAAGCGACTTACAAGCAGGAGAGCATATAACACACACTGGATCCGGCGCGACATGACGCGTCACATTCCTCGATCTTAACGAGTTCTTTGATTGCATCGCTCACATCCGGTGTAGACTCCCCATTAGGTCAAATAACAACCAGGCCCGGTTCTTGAGCACTATAGAAGGGTGGTCTGGCAGTTATCCTGGGTGGGCAATTTTTGTTTTATTTTAATTTTTTTTGTGGAGGGTGGGGAGTGGGTGGGATACAGTCTAGATATTTAGACTGTAGATATTGTTATTTTAACTATGCAACTTATTGCAGTTTTGTTGATATATGTACACTGAAAAAAGAGCAATATAATGCTTTCATGGGCAGCCTATAGCGAACCATAGAATATCATTAACTTTCGCAACAAAATATTTTTTTTTCTTTACTGAATAGTAAAAAACTGCCCTCTTTGTTCCCTTTCTCTGGATCGTTGTTTCTACACTGGTGATTTTTTTAACTAAGTTTTTTTAATTATTATTTATACCAAACAAAGCCGTAATAATGTCTAGAACATTGGGGTTGACCAATTGTTTTGAGGAAAATAAAGACCAGGGGCCTCATGTATAAAACTTTACGTAGATTTCATCCTAAATATGTGCTTACGCACAAAAGCTAGATTTTGCGTATGCACAAAAGTTTTCAGATTTATAAAGCCATGCGTACGCCAGAACCTGCGCAAAATTCCCTTTGTAATACCCAGTCAGCGGAAGATTGTGCGTACATGAATCTCCACCCAGATAGGCCTTATTTTTTGCTGTGTAAATAGCTGTCTGACTCACTGTGTCAATAGCAAAACATTTTGAAAACAAAACGCGCATATCTTAGAGTTTCCTTCAAATTCTATCTTTTAGATATGGTGTTTGTCAGAATATTGGGAAGAGCATGAAAGGGGTTATCATTAGGCTACTGTCTGTGTGCGACACCTGTGAACAGTCCTACTGTCATCGGACCTGTTCAAACCAGCCAATGGACTGTTTGATCAACGAGCGTATCCTTATGTCTGTCGTTATCGCCTATGTTCCAAAGCCATCAGACAAAGTCAAGTTCACATCAATGATCATTATTCGTGCAAAAGTATTTTCTCAGAACATGAGTTTTGCTATTTAGAACACAATTTAAAGCAGAATTGTCATACGCCAAGCAATCCTCGCAGTGATTAAAACATTTAATCGCATAGCCTACCACAGGAAAATTGTTCCTGAAAGCAGCACATCCTCTGCAAATATTTCAATTCATATAAACATTTGGTCATTTCTGGATTAGAATTTCATGAAATTTCAGTGCTTAACTTCATTATTAAGAGTGTCATATTTCATCTAAATGTGTATGTCAAATGTATAACAGACTTTAAAATCTTTCTGTTTGCTTCCTTATTTCGCTCACTCCAGTAAAAGAGTGCGTACGCATGGTCTAGAGTGTCCGTACAGTGGGCACATATTTATAGTTTATTTTTTATAAATCCCGACATGTGCGTGGAAAATTTCTGGGGCCTGATGTATAAACGTTGCGTATGCACAAAATGGGCATGGAAATGTGCGTTTGAAAATTTTTGCAGATGAAATGTGCATTTATACATCAGGCCCCAGACATCTATGGTACTGGTATTTATTTAAAGGAACTAAATAAATAAAGGATTTAAATTGATTTAGGGGAATAAATTAAAAGAAGAAAAAAGAACAGTAAAAGAACAAGAATAAGATTTTTTGCAAAGTAATCAATCAGAACTGCAAATAATATTTTCATTTAAAATATACACCATTCAATTTTATTTGTATTCCTAATATGTTGAAAACGCAAAACAGAATTGTTGTCACATTCAATTAGACCTTGGCTATGAAATAAATTAATCACAAATGACAGGCCTTCATTCAGAGCCCGACTGATAAGGGTTTTTGAGGGCCGATACCGATAGTAGGGAGTAAAAAAAGTCTGATATCAATATATCGGCCGATATTCTTTATGTGTATATTATAGCACAGTACCAGTGAAAAGTTTGGACACTTTCCCATTCGTGTGTCCAAACTTTTGACTGGTACTATAAATAGAATACAGTATACATAAACAGAATATATACAGTATACACATAAACAAATTTTTGCAATGATCACTCAAATGTGGTGATAAAACACTTAATGACGTGACTAATAACGTAGAAATTCCACCGTGCGATTAGTGTCATCATGACATAACTCATACTTACAGTGTTTGAAATAAAATTTAATCATCCTCTGCTTTTTTCTGGGGTGCATTTTACCCCCAAACCGCCAAAATAGCAAACAAAGTGAAATCGGCTGAATTCTAGTTCACTCAAATCTAAATAAACAAATCAGAGAACACGGGCTGAAATATCGGCGGTGGTTCAAACTAAGTGCGGGGGACAGAGTCATCTTTTTCTAAAAGTGCGGGGGACATGTCCCCCCGTCCCCGTGGCTGCTATGCCCCTGCTCTGTGGTTTCAGGCTTTCAAGAGACGCAGATGTGTACGCAAAGCCCACAAAATCAATGTTTTGAGATATCAATGTTGAGAGAGCCCTCTGTTATGAACACTAAAAAGCCTGTGCGCCGTAGCTCAACCCTGGACAACACCGGCACAATTTTACCCCTGTATCGCCCCCATTAGTACTGTTGTGGGAGAAGGCTAGCCTGACTTCTTTTAAGATCTGATATCTGCTCAAATGTCTTTTATTTTAATAAAGGCAACACATTAATCATATTGCTGGTGTTCTTAATCCTACAGTAGTAAATAAAGTAACCGAATGGATAAAAACTTTACTAAATATATATGTATATTAGCTCTGTAAAACGATTACAAAAATAATGAACCATTAAAGTTTTTAAATATACTTTTACATTGCAATAATTTCACGTTCAATCTTCAAATTAATGTAGAAACAGCAAAGACAGTAGATTTTTTATATTTGTTTAATGGCATCTTTTTTATGACAAAAGCTGAGTATCTGTCAGGATTCTGGACTGTCTGTGTTGTGTTTTTGCTCCCCATGTGCTCTGCTACCTAGTTTTCCCGTGTGTTTGATTGTTCATTGTTTCCAGGTGTGTCTCCTTATTAGTTCATCCTCCTCACCTGTCTGCCCCTCGTTATCTGCCCTATTTAAGTTCTAGCCTGTGCCATTCTCCCTTGTCTGGTATTGAATGTTCATCTTGTGCTACATGTGGTCCTTTCTGCTCTGTATACCCTGTGTTGGAAGGATTAAAGACTGTGTTTACTGCAAATTCTCCTGTGTCTCCTCGCTCCTCAGTGTAGTACAACCGTGACAGTATCACTGATACCAATAATACTGATGTCTCTAGGAAATAGTTTTTCCCCTAATATTTTACCATTGACTAGCCATTCAACATTACAGCATAATTGAGAGCTATCAATTTTAACATTTGTTTGACTTTAAAAAATAACAACTTCTAATTTAAGTAAACTTAATCTTCACATTCACATAGCTACCTGTGCCCTTCACAAGTATGAAATATACAGAAACTGAATAAAGTTATCAAACACTAAATTCAATATAGATGAATCTTTAAAGCTACAAAAGTTATTGATTTCCTCTTTTTTTTCTTTCGTTCTTTAATTAACAGACAAAACATAACAAATAACAAATATTTTTAACGTCTTAAAAACATTAATCGTATGCATTAACAGCATAAATTGTGACAGCACTAATATATATGTAAAATTGGCAAGCAATCTGTCAATTTGTCACAACAAATTTTCAAAAGATAAATGACAGTGTAACTCTTAACCCTAAACAAACTATAAAAGTTGGCAGAAATCAAATAATCAAATACCATTGACGTCTGCATTTACAGGTGCATCTCAATAAATTAGAATGTCGTGGAAAAGTTAATTTATTTCAGTAATTCATTTACGTCCATCTGTGGTGGAGGTGTGCTATTAGTGTAATATCTTTCTAAAATGTCAGATCGCAATTCCCTCAGAGCACGAGACTGGGCCTTCAGTGATGGAAGAATGAATTACCGCCTCCTACAATCAAGTACAACACTGAACATTGTTCTGGGAAAGAAAGTTACCAGATTCTCTGCATAGAACGTTAATTTCATTACAAAATTTGACGACACCGTTTCTCTGAAGCGTCACACAGTCTAAAGGATAAAAAAAATATATAAAAGCAGAAAAAACTTTATTTTCTGTGTGTAATAATACTTCATTGTAATGACAAATAATTGCACATTTGCTTAGCTGCAAAATAATATAATAATAATAATAATAATAAATAAAAAATAGTGCAAATCATCATGTATGTTACATAACTTGGAGGAGATATCTAATTATAAAGTATACATAGTGTTGTAAAAGAAAGAGTTAATCATCACTCTTTCGTCTTTCTCCAGATGTGCTGTAGTTTCTACTATTCCAGCAGGAGATACCTACAGCTACTCGTGTCATGGGATGAAGGGACGTTATGTTTCTGTGAATCTTCCTGGAACTTCAAAGATTCTTACTTTCTGTGATGTGGGAGTCTATGTGATTTTTCCAGGTAATTCAGAGCTACTTAATCCTTCCCAGGTGAATTTGACTTTTTTCATTTCATTAAAGTGGTTTTTAATATAGTTCTAGACTCTAATCAAGTTTAGGTTTCAAAGACTTTAGATATACCCATACATTGCTCACATATTATTATGAATTGGAGAAAGCAAAACGCACAATTTGGCTAAATAAGTCCCGCCTTCCAAGTAAAACAGCCAAACTAACTGCTGTTAGTCAAGACTCGACCAGCTCAGACAGATCTCATATAGGGTGACCATTTTTCACGTCCTGGCAAGGTTTTGGCTGTTTGCGCCAAATAGAGAAATAGAAATAGGGTTTAATTTCAAATAGAAATAGAGAGCAGACGCTCCTTAAGGCCAATTCACACCGCCCAGGCAAACACCAACAAAAAAGTCTGTCTGGGTTTGTTGGATCAGTGTGTTACCCCTGTCTGAGTTTGTTTTCACATGACTAAACATGCTCAATCAGCGTTTGTTGGGTCGTGGAATGTCTGAGCAGTGTGATATGATTTTCCAACAAACGACAACAAACTCTGACGAAATCTGACCTGGCCACGAACCGTTGCCATGAAGATGAGCATAATTCACTTAAAGCGAGCTTCGCGTACGGCCTCTTTAGTTTTATTCGCCGTCTTTTCAGGCGAAGAATGACATGCAAAGACATTTATAACAGTAAAATTTTGATTGTGGTTAAAGGATCATCCATTTTCCCCCCAGTCAGACTTACGGTACATTCACACGGGGCGTCAGAGTTAACACTTCTCATTTACTTTGAATGGGTGACATCATGCGTTGCCGAACTGAATTGTGGGTCCTTCGGAGTTGTTTCATTGGGTTGTGGCTAGAAGGGATACAGCAAAAACCGGAAGCTAACAATAAATAGATTTTTCTACCTATTAGATTGTGTTTTATTAACATCTACACCTACACCTACCCCAACCCTAAACCCAACCCCTTACAATAATGCAAAAATAGTAATTATTGTTGTACAGTGTGCGAACAATTACGCTATATTGACGGGCGCATGCCCAGTAGTTTTTGCTGTATCCCTTCTAGCCATAACCGCATCACTGCCGTTGCTCGCGGCAGAAGTTGAACATTTCTCAACTTTTCAAGCGCCAACGGTGGCGTCAGCCATCCAGATCGCCTTATGCAAATAGATTCGCTCAGGCTCTAACTAATTGCGGTCCAATGTAATTGGCTGTCGTCACTATGACGATCGCGTCAGCGCCAAGCTTCAGATACGCCCTCCATCAAGCGTTGACGCCGACGCCCCGTGTGAATGTACCGTTACACCGTGGCTGCGTTCCAGTCCATTTTTTTTATGCCCTTCACTCGCAAACTTCTCTCCGTCTCGTTCACTCGGATGTACGTCATTGATTACATTGCATGAGTGCTCACTACTGGCGGAACCCTTGGAATGGGCTGAACTGGAACGTCCTAAGCCCTTGATCACTTAGAATCAGCTATAAAGTTGGTTTATTGTTTACATTTTTCCCCTTGTGAATTTGTTTGGTGCAGCATTCTATATGTACAGGTGCATCTCAATAAATTAGATTGGGCTCTTATAGATAAAAAAAAAAAATTAATATATTATAGAGTTCTTTGGGGTGGGGATAAATTGAACGCGATCTGCGATGACGTCATAATCATGTTGCATTGTGGTCTATGGAGCGGCCTGAAGTGTGCATATGAAGCAGACTCGCTTCCTTGGTCAAAATCGAGGGGTCGAGGGTCTGTCCCATATAAACTTCCCTCGTTCACTTCACCAAGTGGAACGCACTTCAAAATGGCAGCGGGGATTCCCCCAAGGGGTTTAGTGTTTAGGGAAGTTCGCGAGTGCGTGTCTAAAAGTGGAGTGGAACGCAGCCCATGTCTACACCGGACGTGAACGGCGCGGTGTGATGCGATAAAATAACCTATTATAATCAGTGATGCTGTCTACACTGGATGCGGCACGGAGCGACAACTGTCGTGTCCGGTGTATACACGGTGTTACTTGACTCTTTGACTCGAAGTTTGTTGGTGTTTGTTGGGGCAGTGTGAACTAGTGATGGGAGAAACGAACCATTTCGAAGCTTCGAATCAATTGAAACAGTTGCTTCGCAAAATGATTCACTGTTTCGAAGCACTCGAAACGGCACACGCTGGTGATGCTTGCTGGTCAAAACTGTGTAAATGCAACAAAAACTTAGGCAAAAACATGCATAAAAACAGCTTTTACACACCCAATGAAAATGCTTTCTTGAAAGTATAATATATTAAATGCAATCAAAATAATAAAATACCATTAAAAATTAAGTGTCTCTAAAATATGTCTTTAAAATAATTATTATTAATTTGCAAGGGCTTGTTTTGTTTGTTTTATGGAGAGCTTGTCTAAACAGGCCATTTCTCCTGCAATTGAGTCCTCGCTTCATCTCCCCGCACGCACCGTGACATTGTCTAAACAGGTCAGTAAGAGACCATTAACTACTACTCATCCTTTTAATTACACAAATGTCTCATTAAAAATGTCTACAAATTGATCAAACTGATCCGAGATCGTATAAAAAGCATAGACGCCGAATTCAGGGGTTCGCCGATTGATTCAAGGGTTCACAGAGATCGCCCCCCTAAGGCGAACTATTACAATTTTGAAACGTTTCGAAACCGTTATGACGTAACGAAGCCTTGTTTACTGAAATCATGTGACTTTGGCATTTTGATACGTGCTCCGAAAAACTGTTTTGAAACAATTGATTCGCAAAGGTTTCGAAGCTTCATGAAGCAGTGTTTCAAAAGCGGCTATCACTAGTGTGAACATGACAGTTATTTTTCATACAATTCTAAATCCAACTTGTTTGTCTGTGCGGTGTGAATTGGCCTTTATGCTTTCGAATCGCTCTCACTGTACTTTGATGTCAAACACCGATCGTTATTTGCATCGCTTTGTGCGTTCTCTGTAGATCCAGTCTTCTCACATGGCACACGCCACGGTTGGTCGATTATGTACAATGCCTGCATGTTATTGGTCAAACTACTTTTCGACCATTACCTTCAAGTATGAAAACAAAGCCAAAACCTGGATATTTTAGGCAATATAGAAATCCTGGCAATGATGTGTCCGGGAAAAAAGGGCACGTATGGTCACCCTATCTGATAGAAATGCATTCCTAGACTGAAGAAATCCTCTTCAAACACTGAAAGAGCATAAAATGTTGATTAAAACCATTTATTGACACTGACATCTTCCAGATAATTTGGCAACAGGAAGAACCGTCACACAGTCGTCAACCTTTGGCTACTGGTCTGCTGATCATGCCATTGATTTCAATCCAGGTTTAACAAACGCATGGTCATCATGTTCCTCAACCATTGTTCAGACTAACCCATGGTGGAGGGTGGATCTGAGTTATATTTACAGAGTCAGCAGAGTCGTCATCACAAATATACTAGACTGCTGTGCAGAACGAATAAACGGAGCGGAGATTCGCATCGGACATTCTTTGGAGAACAACGGCAACAACAATCCCATGTGAGATCCTCTTTCAGTGGCTTAATATCCATAAAAATCCCTGAAACGCACGTAAATAAAGACTAGAAGTCTAAATTATGTTTCCTCTGTCTCTCTTTAGATGTGCTGTGATTTCTAGCATTCCAGCTGGTGTTTCCTCCACCTACATATGTAACAATATGGAGGGTCGATACGTGAATCTGTTCATTCCTGGATATTCAAAGTATCTTACTCTGTGTGAAGTGGAGGTCTATGGAGAAGGTGTGATCAAACAAGCAGATTTAGTGTTTTGGGAAAATAACGGCTTCACAGAAGTTGAAATTTGGCTATTTATGGTTTTTGAAAATGTGAAATTTCAACAGTTGCATGCTCTCAGCTTTCAATAATTTACTTCATAAAATGCATTTGTGTTTGTTTAAAAAAAAAAGTGAAAGTCGTGACATTTGCCATGTATGGTGTCCCATACTCGGAATTTGTGCTCTGCATTTAACCCATCCAAGTAACTGTTACCGACTCTCCAACCAGTAGGCAACAACTGCCCAATGTATTTAATGTCATCTTGTTTTTTTTTTTTTGTTTTTTTTGTTTTACATTGATTTTTGAGGATCGTTTTAATCTTAAGAGACAGATGCATTTGCACCAACATCGCTGTAGATATGGTAGTCACAATAATTTAATGTTTTTATTATTTCCCTTGTGTCTATGTATGTTCACTCTCATGTGCCCTTTTAGGTCCTCTTTTCCAAGAAGACCTTTGTGAAGATGAAACCTGAAATGAGAATCCAGCTCCTGTCACAGGTGAGAGAGGGAAACATACACAAATCTCAAAATAAAATCCCACTGACAGCAGTTTTAAGAGATCTGCTCATTTCAGCTTCAGTCTGCTTTGGCAGAACAAGGGTTTTCTGATGAGACGCTGCAATGGTCTCAACCACCCGAACAGGAAGTGATGCGGAAGGAAGCTGTGCCAAGAGAATGTGTTCATCAAAACACTGGAAAACTGAAAAGGAATGTTGATTTTGAAATACAATTATTAAAATGAATATGAATATATTACAAATAACAGGGAAAATGTTTTTACGATGTAATGAACTCTTATTTAGAGCTCAATGCTGTAAGAAAGATGCTGATGATGGGGAAACCTAAACTCTTTTCAAATCAGCTTTGATTTTATTCATTTACCTGCAGGAATATTCTCCATTCCTCAATGTTGATCACAATAAAGTTGTATGTGGAAATTGAAACTACTGATTCCTGATTGCTGCACTGAAGCAATTTGTATTGTATAAAGTGTCAAGTACTTGACAATGCGGAGGCAGTGTTATTAAAGTGATATATATATATATAATAGTTTTTATTAATATTTTGTACAATATTTATATTAATATTATTTTTAGATTTTAATGTTTTAAAATTTTATTTCAGTTAACATGTTTTTTTTTATTTCAAGTAATATTCTTTATTACATTTTCTTTTTTCAGCTATTGCATAGTCATTAGTATTAAGAAACTTAAGTGTCAGAGGACTGCCAAGTACTGAAATTCTTAACTATTAATTCATACATGTTTGGAATGCCAATATTTCTCACCACTAGATGTCAGCAGCAGAATCTTTACTGATGCAATGAAAAACAAGCAAGTTTAACAACAGTTTTATTGATGATAAAATATTACGTGGTACACTGTTAAATATGATGTGATCAATAAGTCAACATGTATTTTTCATTACTTTAAGTTAAATAAGATTCAAATGGACAAGATTTTATTTATTTTTTTTAATTAGTTTAAATGATTTGTACAGCCAGTTTGATTATACTTAAAACTGGACTTAGGTTCAAATAGGTTTATTTTATTAATATATTTTTTTTTACATTGACAGAGTGATTGTGAGCATCAATAGTTAAAATGGAAAGCGAGAAACCACTAGAATAAAATAATTCACAAAAATAAAGAGATGCCAAACTGGTACAGAATGACATGCAAGACACATAATTCAGCAGCAAAGATTAAGATGGTTGGTTCTAGCTAAAGGTGGTGATGCCAGCAGAAACAAGAACTGATCAACACTGAGTATCAAGTAAATGTGAGAGGAAGAGGAGAATGTACACACAAGTAAAGATGTAATAGATTTAAAGTTTGAATAGCTTCACTTTCTAAACACACGGATGTCAGAAGTTCTAGGCCCTTGACTTATTAAATAGATAACTATTTAGGTTATTTTACAAATGAGTCAAAATAAACCAGGTTATGTGATATAATGACAGGACTGCAGACACTGATCTTCTGTGATAGTACCTCTGCAAAGAAGTATAATGACGTTATAACGTCACAAACACATTATGTGGCTGTTTCAACTAGTACAATGACACTTAAATCTTATACTCTTTGTAAACAGAGAAAGATTTCCAAAGTATACACGTACTATCTGCAATACCCAGCAAACATAGTACGTTGTGACGACATTGCCAGTTGGTCGTCATTTGGTCAGCTTGACATTACTTTGACAATGTTGCAAGGACGTCAAGGTAACGTTTTTTTTTTTTTATCATTTTGGCTGACGTTCCAGAAACATTGTGGGCACCTCCTTAAAATACGTCGCTAGTGAGTCCCGTGGAGAACGTGTCTCCAGATAACTTTTCAAATTATTGCACTACATGTATTATATTTGTTAAGATGTATGCCATTTGGATATAATATGGGAAATACTCTGAAACATGTTATCAAACATTTTAAATTATGGCATATATATATACAGTATAATAGCATAGATTTATTGAATGAGGGCACGAGACAAATGTGAAAATTTTGAAAGTTTTTGCAGTGACATACATTTTGTGTTTTGCAAAGTTTGCTGCTTAAGCTGTTGTGGTGTTCATTCACATTGTTTCTAGATTATTGTGTAGAGTCATCAGATGCATTTTAAATAATTGCTAAAAGCTTCATTGGCCAACAAATTAAATTTTCTCTCTCACACACACACACACAAATAAATAAATAAAAAAATTAAAAAAATTTCACTGTTTTGTTTTTATCCTGACACAAAATGACCAGCTAACATTAATTGACTAATCATATCAGCAGCACATGTAAAAGTGTGAATGAGTACTAGTCAGGTAAAATCACTATCGTACTAATTAGATTGTAAGAGCAGACTGATTGCTATAAAAGG
>NW_015656606.1:263295-267303 GCF_001515625.1 Sinocyclocheilus rhinocerous
GCTCAGGAATGGCAGCAGGTTGGTGTGAGAGCATCTGCACGCAGAGTCAGGCCAAGACTTTTGGACAGCGGCCTGGTGTCAAGAAAGGCAGCAAAAAAGCCACTTCTCTCTAAGAAAAACGTCAAGGACAGGAAGAACAAGGATTGGACAGCAGAAGACTGGTGCAAAGTTATTTTCTCTGATGAATAAAAAACAATCTTGAAAAACAATTGTTCGGAGAAGAAAAGGTGAACACTACCATGAGTCCTGTGTTGTGCCAACAATGAAGCATCCGGAGACCATTCATGTGTGGGGTTGCTTTTCAACCAAGGGAGTGGGCTGTTGCAACACCGCCGCCACGACCAGTCTGACGGGGCTCATGCTTATAACAGTAGCTTGGTGGAGTAGACTCATTTAGACCAATATAATCATTAGGTTTTAGCCAGGTTTCAGTCAAGCAGAGTACATCAAAACGATTATCTGTGATTATTTCATTTACAATAACTGCTTTGGGTGAGAGTGATCTAATGTTTAGGAGCCCAAACTTTAAAAATTGTTTTTGTTCATTTATTTTACATTTTTCTGGTTTAATCACGATAAGATTTTTTCTAGATCCTGCATTAAATTTATATTTTGACCTCACTATTCGGGGAACAGACACAGTCTTTATAGATTGGACAGCACAAGTACTTCTATCATTTAAGCGGGTAGAACACAAGTCATCAGGGCAGTTATTTGAGATTTGACTTACTAGTCATATGGTGCGTAGCGTCCTGGAGATGTTGTCCGACATGAGTTCCGCTCCGACTCTGCTGGGGTGCAGGCCATCAGCGCGAAAAAGCCTAGGACGCTCCCAGAAAAGATTTCAATTATTAACAAAGAGCAGTTTCTGTTCTTTACACCATGACAATAACCATTCATTTAAAGCAAAAAGTCTACTGAACCTTTCGTGTCCTCGTCGATACGTGGGAAGCGGTCCTGACACGATGATCGTCGTCGCGGGCGATGTGCGGCGCACCGTCTCGATCAGGCTCCTGAAGTCCCTCTTCAGTGTCTCCGTCTGCCGCAGCTTGGTGTCGTTAACCCCCGCGTGAAGCACGACCGCTCTGGTGCTCTCGTCGCCCTTCAGGATCGCGGGTATCTGCGCAGAAACATCGAGAACACGAGCACCAGGGAAACAGTGAGTGTGCACTTTACCTTCAGCTAACGTAGCACGGACGTGCCGGACGATGGAGTCTCCGATGATCACAGCGTCGCTTTCCGTCTCGCGGAGGGGAGCGAAGTGGTTCCGGGTGGAGATCTCGAAGACCGGAGGCGGCGGATGGGGAGAGGTCGTCGCCCGGGGCCTGGCTCGCGTCTTCCGCTGCGGCTGCACCCAGGGTCCGTGGTGTCCCGGCGCCGGAGTGAAGGACATCTGGGAAGATCGCGTCCTGGGTGCACCGGGCCTGTGCAGAGAAACACAAAGAGTAGAGGTGGTGGGACCTTTAGCAGCGTGCTGTTATGCTCCCGGGATGTTTCCAGCGCAGCTTTCTGCTCTCAGCTGGGCCTGCCTCTTCACCAGGTCGCGGATCTGCTTCTCCACGGCCTCCAGCTCGAGCTGCACCGAATGCAGCTCGAACGTGTCCTCACCTGCACTCAAAGGTAGACACACATCCGCCATTAAAGCAAGTAACAGTGAGTAAAACAATGGTAATGTGTGTGAATAGAGTATTAGCAATGTAAGCGAGATTAGCGGCCACCACGCTGGCGATGCTAACAGGCTATATGCTAATAGCGGACTCGGGAAATCAAAATAGAACTAGTGATAACAAGGCGCTCTTGATTGTTTTTGTTGTAGAATACGATAGGGGATATATTCACACGTTATAGAAACGAAAATGATGGTGTATAAAATTGATTTTAAGATAAAAATAATAGATGATAAAGAATTAACTTGATGGAGCTCAAACTCAAAACACACGGCAGCAACAAACAGGAAGTGACGTGACTATGCTTATTATTGTTTTCCAGTATACCATTGAAACGTGGAAAAATAATCTACAAATACTGAAGCAGCAAACTTTGCAAAACACAAAATTGATGTCACTTCCAAAACTTTTGGCTATGACTGCAAACCAGCGCACGACACTGTCCGAGTATTGCAGAAGTGAGCATGCATGTCATTTTGTTCCGTAATGGTCAACTACCAGAAGACTGACACAGAGGAAAATGTAAGCGCTATAAATCTTGTTCATAGTTTTTGCCGATATAACGTTAAATCATGTCACTTTAGATGAGTGCTCCCTAGCAAATAAATCAGACGACCTACGACTCCTCACCCACACAAACAAGGACCTTTTAAACTGCTGTGCTTTGCATCGCGGAAACCTGGCTGAACAGAGCCATCCAGGACAGCGTGCTTCATCTAACGGGCTTCCAGCTGTTCAGAGTGGACCGCATCACTGAGTCGTCGGGGAAAACAAGAGGCGGTGGATTATGTTTTTATATCAATGAAGGCTGATGTACAGATGTGACCGTTTTAAAGACCGTTTTAATGTGCTGCCCACAAATAAAGCTCTCTTTATAAACTGTAAGCCTTTTTATTCACCTCGGGAGTTCTCCTTGTTTGTTTTGGTGAGTGTGTACATTCCTCCTGACGCGCGTGTGAACGCGGTGCTAGAACTGTTGGCCGATCAGATCACACACAGAACAGCGTTATCCGGACTCTTTCATTATCGTTCTCGGTGATTTTAATAAAGCTAATCTCACCCGTGAACTGCCTAAATATAGACAGCACATCACATGCCCCACCAGAGACAGCAATATACTGGACCATTGCTATACTGTTTTAAATGATGCATACCACTCTGTCCCCCAAGCAGCTCTGGGACACTCTGATCACTGTTTGGTTCATCTTCTACCAGCCTACAGGCAGAAACTAAAATCTGCTAAACCTGTAGTAAGAACTGTAAAGAGATGGACTGTTGAAGCAGAGCGGGATTTACAAGCCTGCTTCGAACTTACTGATTTGAGTGTTTTTGAGGCTGCAGCTTACTGACATATCCATACTTCAAAAATCTACCTGAAATAGTAGACCATCCGGGGACTTCTGGCATACTCTTTTCAACATACTATGCTTTGGGACACAATTATTTTAATCACACTATTTAGGAAGGATAGTATGAACATTGGGACGCAGGGCCTGCCTTGTTAGCGGAAGTTATTTGCATTAACTCCACCCACCTACCTGTGATTGGGCTAGTCAACACTACGAAAGACTAATGGCAAGCAACAGCCCCAGTGGTGTTGATGGTAAAGTGTGTGCCATAGTCAATTTGACATGATCGACCCGAGTACGAATCCGGCTTTTGCCCAACTTTTTTTCTCCCTTTTCATATCTCATATCAGATCGGAAAGGCATTTGTTTTCAATAAAAATGAAGTAAATAATCGAAAAGTTGAAAATGAAGTATCGGGTAGGGTTAGGGTAGGTGTAGGGAGGGCTTTATTGTCCCAATAAGGTGGCATCCATTTAATAATTTTAATTAAAATCATAACACTCAATACGTTATTATCGCATACTGTTTTATGATTTACTAGTCAAGTCAAGTCACCTTTATTTATATAGCGCTTTTAACAATACAGATTGTGTCAAAGCAACTGCACAACATTAATTAGGAAAATAATGTGTCGATGCAAAATGACAATATTAAACACTCATTTTAACATTAGTAACATTTTCAGTTAAAGGCAGTTCATCATTGAATTCAGTGATGTCATCATCCAGCTCAGTTCAGTTTAAATAGTGTCTGTGCAATCAAGTCGACAATATCGCTGTGTTTCCTGATGATATCTCCCAAGGGTAACACGTAAAGCGTGAAAAGTAACGGCCCTAGTACTGAGCCTTGAGGTACAGAGTTTTGAGAACACAGCCGACGTGGAGGACTATAATGCAGTAATAGCTTGTTCAAATACTGAGGTACTAAACCATTCAGGGCTTTATAAGTAATAAGCAAGATTTTAAAATCTATACGATGTTTAATAGGGAGCC
>NW_015656606.1:267744-287963 GCF_001515625.1 Sinocyclocheilus rhinocerous
GTTCTATTAAGAACTCTAGCTGCTGCATTTTGGACCAGCTGGAGTTTGTTTATTATGCGTGCAGAACAACCACCCAATAAAGCATTACAATAATCTAACCTTGAGGTCATGAACGCATGAATTAACAATTCTGCATTTGACATTGAGAGCATAGGTCGTAATTTAGATGTATTTTTGAGATGGAAAAATGCAGTTTTACAAATGCTAGAAACGTGGCTTTCAAAGAAAAGATTGCTATCAAATTGCACACCTAGGTTCCTAACTGATGACTAAGAATTCACAGAGCAGATCAAGTGTTAGACAGTGTTCTAGGTTATTACATGCGGAGGTTTTAGGTCCTATAATTAACACCTCTGTTTTTTCAGACAGAAAATCCTGATATTTTATCATAGTGTAAATGGTATCTATAGCTATTTGCACTTGGTGTAAATAGCATATCGCTAAGAAAATACTGCTATTGTAAATATAATCCATTTTTATTTGCACTTAGTGTAAATAGCATCTATCACTATTTGCACTTAGTGTAAATGGCATATATCGCTAAGAATATATGCTATTTTTACTTAGTGTAAGTAGCATCTAATTGCTATTTACACTTACTGTAAATAGCCGCTGCCGTTGATTTTTGATTCAATTTATTATTGATTATTTAAAAAATATTTTATATTTTAAAATTTTTTATTTAATGTGTGTAATTTTAGTTCTCTTTTTTGTTGTTTGTTTTTTTTTTTGCTGTAGAGCTGCAATAGTTATTTGTAATAATACAATTTAATTATAATTTATTTATGTATTTACTTTTATATTTTCTTAATTTTTATTTTGACCCCTATAGTAGTTTTATTTATTTTTTACTTCCATAATATTTGGGGGAGGGGGCACAACAATACAATTCTGCTTAGGGCACCCATTTGGCCAGCAGCAGCCCTGCTAACTGGCAATGACTTTCAAATTCTTTAAACTTCTACATAAGTTTGTTTGACTGCCTGTCACTCGCGCTTGATTTATGATGCTCATGCTAGCCATATAACTTTAAATATAAACTGTTGTATAAACTGTTAATTCAACAGGTGCTGCCGAAATCCCATTCAGTGTATGTGATAGTAGAAGACACTTACCCCCGGTTTCACAAATAAGGCTTAAGCTAGTCCCAGACTAAAATACATGCTTGAGCTGTCTCAACTGAAAATATCTTGCTCTGACATATTTTAAAATATGTCAGTGTCATTGTTCTGTGTCAAGATGCACACCTGCAAAGTTTTCTTCTAAGGCATTTTTGTAAAAGTTGCTTAAATGTCTTAAAGGGGTCATATGATTCTTTTTTAAAGATCATTATTTTGTGTATGACCCCTTTAATTTAACTAAGGCCTTGTCCTGGCTTAAGCTAAGCCCCGTTTGTGAAACCGGGCCTAAAAGTATTAAATATACTCTTACGACCTGTGACGTAATTTGTACTGTTCTGGGGTCAGTCAAGAGTTTTTGTATTTTCTCTGTTTTATTAGGCTTGTTTGAGATGCGCCTGGCCTCGCCTGAAATGAAGACGAGAGTAGACGGCTGCAGTGAGGGGAGGAGTGAAATAAGCGCAGTCAAGACGGGCAGTTCTGACCTCTCGAAGTGGAACAGATACCAACGAGATCAAAGGCGGATATCGCGTTATTCTCACTTATGTGCTGTGCTGCTGATTAACATGATATAATTTCAGTTCTGTTGCCTTTATATAAAAATAAATAAGATGAACAAGACACTCAAAGTGCTCGATATTTAATTCCATACAAAAGGCGTATTTATCATTCATTTTTACTTTAATACAAACATGTATTTTAGATTTTTATATAAATATGACAACAATCACATATCTCACAGAGATCACACTGTCATAGTGTTCGGGAATATTCATGCATAATTTAAATACTTAAATCACATGAAACCAGATAAAGAAATAAAACATTTCAGAAGAGGACACAGCATCACGGTTGTCTGAACCAATGAGCATTAAGCTGTGTCATCAGTCAGTCGTTTCCCATCATGCTTTTGGTCAGCGCAGTCGGTGGAGAGCAACTAACTCTTCATTCATTGAAACCAGTTATAAAAGCCACCAAGAAAGCGCAGTTGAGAGAGAGAGAGAGAGAAAATTTTTTGAATTTTGAAAAAAGACTTTATTACAATTTTTCACATAAAACACGTTTTCAACAAACCTTTTATACCACAAGGAAAACAAAACAAATCCCTTTTTTACATTAGTAAAAGAGAAAAAAATATTTTTCCATCAATAACAGAGCACAGAGCCTCATTCTTACACCATTTCATTTCAAATGTGAAAACGTCATCCATGGATGTATAAAAATGGAAATCAATGAGTATTCTGGATTTTACTGTGGCTAAAAACAGAATATTAATATCTTGATCTACACCCAGTTCTATCCTGTTTTTTCTACTCATATAGATTGCTAATTTTGCTTGACCTATAATAAAATTTAAACACTGACAAATAAACCTCTTTCTTCTAACATATTTAAAACCAACAATAAATACGTCTATAGAAAAAGATTCATTAAAACGATCAAATAAATTATGTAATAAACTAAACAACCTTTTCAGTCTAAAACAATCCATATAAGCATGAAAAACAGTTTCTCTCTTTAAACAAAAAGGGCATTCTGCAGTAACATCAGAATTTAAAACTGAAATAAAAGCATTAACTGCTATTGCACCATGTAAAAGTCTCCACTGTATGTCCCCAACTCTTTTACTTAAAGGTGGCTTATACAATGATCTCCATTCTGGTTTATCATCATCACACAGTTTTAAAACATCATGCCATGGTGTATCAACCCTTTTATCAAGCAGTTTTTTGTTAAAAACAAGAACACAAGCTTTATAAAAAGACACAGGGATTTTCCAGAGCTTAGAAACATTCCTGAAACATCATCTAAAACAGGTAAAAGAAAAAAATCAGATAAAACATCTCTTTCATTAGGCACATTTTTACTTTCACAGTAGTCCAATAAAAGTTTCAGTTCATCAGAAGTGAGTGTTTTTTTCCATTTTTCTAATAAATGAAAAACAAATCGTCTTGACTTAATCTTCAGACTCATAGCAACTCTTTCCACATTCTCAAAAACTGGTCCAGTTAGCATTGTCAGAAGTGAATTTTCTCACTATCTTCTTTAATCGATATACCTCTTTGTTGGTAACGTCAGGAAAATGCTCTTCAACACGCACCCCTCTCTTATTTTTTGTGGCTCTGAGAAAGAGCTTAATGTCATCCACTTCATAACTTCGGCTAGAAAAGTCACTCTGAGATAAACTGATGCTGGAATCGGAAGATTCACTGCCACTTTTCATTCCGTCCTCACCATAAACATCCTCTACACCTGCTTTCTTAGCCTTAACGGCTTGAAAATCGCCAGATTTTTCCTTTTAGATGGAACTTTAAATTCACTTTGCCCTGTGTCCATTTCAATGCCATCACACAACAAATTGGACTGCAAAATGTTGACTGCGCTATCGCTTTGTTTCTTGTCCGTTTTAATAGCGGACTTACGAGACTGAACATTCAAGGTTTCAGAACTAGCCGGTGTAGTTACCTCATCCGCATTCTTGGGATCTGTTATCTGAAACGCATTAGCTGCGCTCTCACTCTCGGACGAATTCACAATAGTGCTCTCCTCCACTGCACCTGTCTCTGCCACAGGCGGGGCAGCGTTAGACGGTCCAGCCTCAACAGGCTCGCCAGCATTAACATCATTCGCCGAGCTGTTTTCTTTAGCTTTACCAGGGCAAGCGCGAACCAAGTGACCCACCTCCCCGCAATTAAAACACTTCATTTTGTCCGTTGTAGCATAGATAACATAGTCAAAATCATCAACTTTCAGATGCAGTGATAGGTCGAGCTCCTCATCATCTTTTAAAATCATGTAAACGAAACGTCTAAAAGACACCACATGTTTTAAAAGAGGCGAACCACAACCAATTGGTATCATCTTAATAGGTGACACCAATTTGCCATATCGAGACATAATTCTCACTAATGTTTCATCACTTATGAAAGGCGGAATATTGGACAGCAGCACTTTTTTTGATGGCATGGAAAGTGGGAGGACTGGAATAAAAAGATTGTCAACAACAATTCCAGTCTCAACTAACTCATTTGCTTTTTCAACAGAGCTAAGAAAAATAACTGCGGCACTGTTCATTTTAGAGGCTGACATGATATTCCCATGCCCCACAACTTCTCCTACAGCTAGACAACAGTCTTCCACGCTCACCGCGGACGCCACTTTAACCCCATGGCGCCGCGTGAGTTTACTCAAAACCTGCGACCGCGGGGCCGTCATGCTGGCCGCAAAAAGAGAAACGGCAGCACGCGGCCCAACCAGAAAAATAAACCACCAAACTTAAGAACAGTAGCCCAAGCAAGAAAGAAAGTAGGAAAAAGAGGATTCACTCACAGTCTCCAATTCACACTCGCACTTTTACCAGGGCAAGCGCGAACCAAGTGACCCACCTCCCCGCAATTAAAACATTTCATTTTATCCGTTGTAGCATAGATAACATAGTCAAAATCATCAACTTTCAGATGCAGTGATAGGTCGAGCTCCTCATCATCTTTTAAAATCATGTAAACGAAACGTCTAAAAGACACCACATGTTTTAAAAGAGGCGAACCACAACCAATTGGTATCATCTTAATAGGTGACACCAATTTGCCATATCGAGACATAATTCTCACTAATGTTTCATCACTTATGAAAGGCGGAATATTGGACAGCAGCACTTTTTTTGATGGCATGGAAAGTGGGAGGACTGGAATAAAAAGATTGTCAACAACAATTCCAGTCTCAACTAACTCATTTGCTTTTTCAACAGAGCTAAGAAAAATAACTGCGGCACTGTTCATTTTAGAGGCTGACATGATATTCCCATGCCCCACAACTTCTCCTACAGCTAGACAACAGTCTTCCACGCTCACCGCGGACGCCACTTTAACCCCATGGCGCCGCGTGAGTTTACTCAAAACCTGCGACCGCGGGGCCGTCATGCTAGCCGCAAAAAAGAAAAACGGCAGCACGCGGCCCAAACAGAGAAATAAACCACCAAACTTAAGAACAGTACCCAAGCAAGAAAGAAAGTAGGAAAAAGAGGATTCACTCACAGTCTCCAATTCACACTCGCACCACTCTGTCGCTCACGCTCAACAGTCACACCGGAAGAGAGAGAGAGAGAGAGAGAGAGGTGAAAGGAAAGGAAAGGAAAGGAAAGGAAAGGAGATTTGAGCCATCGCTCTCGCCACATGGACCGTATGTGCAGCCCCAGACACGTGTTGCTAGTTGTTGTTTTTTTTGGGTGTTTACTAATTGATGCTTCATGTTAAATCTGTGTTTGAGTTCCAGTTAGTATACTGTTGCTGTGCTCTTGCCTAGATTGTTAAACCTAACTCTCAATATGGTTGACTCTTTTGATGGTTATTTAATATTGGTTAAATTGACTACTTTATAATTTGTAGGGAGAAGGGTGCCATTTTTCTTATTTCTTTTAATTGTTCTCCTGTTTTTGGGTAAGCTAGGTAGTTAAGAAAGTGTTATTGGGTTGTTGTTGTTTTTTTCCTGTTCGGTAAGTTGAGTAAGGTACTGTTTTGTTTGTTATTTTGGCTATGCCCCCCTCCTGAAGCCTTTTTGCTTTGTTCCTGTTATTCCTTTATGTAATAAATCAAATTGTAGTGGATCTTTTGTGGTTGGCAGTGTTCTTTAGGGCTGGGACTGGGATGAGAGGCTCCATATGTGGACTTTCCTTTTCTTTTTGTTACGTATTCCCCTAGATTAATTACAAAATGGGAACGTAACAGTACTTAAAATGAAGTACTTGGATGTCTTCAGAACAGCATTTAAAATTAAAGTCGAATGACAAGTGAAAGTTTTACAACTAAGTTGAATAATGTAGGCTAATTTTGAGAGGGCACGCTACATATATGTATATTGAAGGTTGAACTGAGGTCAAATTAAAAAAATTAAAACATTTGGCAAACTTTTGTGGGCTAATGAAACTGATGCTTTAGTGGATCAGCTTACAACAGGGGCGTTTCCTCTGAGAAAAACATCTGTAGTACAAAAATAAAACAACGCAAATATTACAAAATTGACCTTGCAATTTGCACACTTTGTAGTTGCAAACAATTACATTAGTTTATATGTGTATTAAATACCGGTAAATCCGAAACATTTACACCGTTCCACTCACTACGGTATTACAGAACAAGAATGACAAATAAGTAGCTATAAAATTATACAATAAACTCTCAAATAAAACACAAATTAGGCTAAAGTGGCATTCGTTATGAACAGCATAAAAACGTCAAGCTAAAATTAATTTATTTTAAGCGAAATTGAAACGGCATTGGGCTCACCTCTCTCATTCAACAAGAATGTTTCCGTTTTTGTAACTTTTTTTTTGCTAAACTATTATTCATGTAAACAAGGCTTTGTACTTCACTTGTGTGTTCCAATATCCACATAAAAACATAGGCTAATCCTTCACATGCGCAAAAATGTGTTTGTTTGGGTGCTGCACGTTAATTTTACAGCAAATCTTTTAAATTGAGCAGAGTAACTTTTATGTTTAGTTGACTGGATTTTAGTTATGTCAAGTTAACAACGCTAGAACTGATATGTTGTGTGTGCGCGTGTGGGGTGCCTGCGCGATCAGTTGGATTTAATAAAATAAAGATATAAAGAAAACAAATAAAATGCAGTTAGAGTGTCACAAAAACGAGTGTAGCCTATACTTTTGTTAATCTGTTAATTAAGATAAATATATATTGTGTAGTCCTATTTATTTTATTCCTTTTGTATACTTAATTTCTGTTTTTTCTCTCTTCACAGAAGTGCTGCAGGTGCATGATGTGACAATGTGTGAATCCTCATGATCTGTTGTTTATGCTGCTATTTGAACATATAAAGCTAAAACCCTGAAAAAAATGACATTCTAATCTTAATGGTTAATGATCAACTAATGAGCTTCAATTGTCGATCAGGAAAATAATCTAAAAAAAAAAAAAATAAATAAACAATCCTCAGCCAGATTTACCATGCTGTATGCAAGTTCAGGCTAAGTCAAAAACTGAGATCTGACATGAGATTTGATCGTAGCCACCATTCACGTCCATATTGATAAATTCCAAGAAACGACTGTACGCCCAATTTTCTGTTGTACGGTGGTTTCGTAAATGAGGCCCATTGAGTTTTAACAGACCCCCAAAAGAATGCGTTGAGTTTAGTGGGGGACAATTAAGAATAGATGCGTCCCAAATCGCGTACTTATGCACTATTCTATGACGTTTTGTAGTATAAATAGTGCAAGTAGTGCGTTCACTGAAAATTCCAAAAAGAAAAAGTGCACTTTAAATAACCAGATGATGCACTTAACCGAAAAACGAAGTGTGGAATGTTGGACACTTACCCCACACTTGCGGTCTTGGCCACTTGAGAGCGCGTGCGCGCGACAGGAAGTCAGTGCGCAAGACTGTCCCAGGTTTCCCTGTGTCATCTGTTATAGGGACTACTGAACATGCATTTAGAAGTTGATTTTAAAATGCAAAGCATTGAAAATAAAATAAAGCTCTGTAAACACTAGCAGTTTTACAACACTATAAGTGTGTCCCTTCAGGTAATGAAAGGTTCTACACACACTTGTGGTCTTCATGCTCACTTAAACACTTGGACCAAATACAGGAAATACGTCATATAAGTGGTCAAGTGCAAAGACCGCAAGTGCGGGTACTTGGACAAGGGGTTAATGCACTCAACTGTCGCAGCTTTAACTACGTAGCAAAGGGGGAGGGGCTACCAGACTCTGATTATGAGTGACAAAATACCCTTATATAATTCATACACTACATGGTTGAGTACATAGTGGGTAAGTAGGCTATATAGTATTATAGTGCGTCATTTGAGACGCAGCTACAGTAATGAATAGGAGAACGTTATGGAGCTTAAAATATGACACAACTATTTTAATTTGAATTGTGTAAATTTGAATTATTGACAAGTGTCATTTAACAAAACTGAATATTATGTGGCATTTAACATTGTTTTGAATTAGATTTTTTAGACTTGTATATTGAACATTTGAAATTTAACACAATTGAATTTTTTTATGGCAGAGTTTTATTGACATGTATTTTCAAACAGGTGATTTTTTGTTCTGAATTCTCCAAAATCCAGTTTTTAAAAATACAGCTTCGTTTTCAAGATGAAGAAGAAATTCAGAACATCAAATTCAATATTCTAACATTCAAAACGCAGAAATTCAGATTGCACAGAAAGTAGGTCAGAGATCATCCACAGGGAACAGTAGATGATGTCCGAAAAGTCGAACAAAGCATTTTGGCCAATTACTACGGTGACCGGGAGGGGACATGTTCCGTTCACTTAGTTTTGTCATGGCCACTACATATTAACTCGTGGGAACATGGTAATATGTCTGGCCACGAGATCATTTTGTCGAGGTAATGATATCCTTATGTCGTGGCCACGAGTTTATTGCGTGAAAACAAACCTGCATGACCATAGCAACCTGCGATTATCAGAGATGGATTTATTAATATTTTATTTTCAGTTAAGAAATTATTATATTTATTATTATAGACATTATTACATTATTACATTATTATATTAACCATAGGCCTAGGCTACTGGACTGTATTGCGCGTGATGTAGACAGCATTCAAATGAAGTTCATCATAAATAAATTACATAAATTACATAAATTAAGGCCTACAAGAAAACATTTTTATCCATCCCACAGTCTTGTAAGTCTATTAACTGATCGCATTTTTTCCGTAATATTTCTATATTATTATTATTATTATTATTATTATTGGTTATATATATTTTTTTTTTATATTCATTATGTATTTTATTTATTTTCCCTTTTATTTTCACTTTTATTAATCCTTTTTTATTTTATTTAACATTCTGAATAGTTTTGTAAATAATAGCCTACTGTAAATGCTCGACGTGCCAATAAAGCTTTGATTATGCTGTATGACTGGAATTTTTAATGGAAGTGCAGTTTAAAGGTTGAATTTAAGTGTAACTATATATTTAATTTTATTTCGTCTAATTAATAGACTATTATAAATATAGTGTTTCGCTGAGGAATGAATCATTCGCGTAGTTTCATTTGTAAATGAAAATACTCTCATTTATTGTCACACACGGGCGTAAATACAATACAAAAAAAAAAAAGTCAAAACATTATTGGCATAATTGTCAGGCATTTACAGTATTTGCTAAATATGGTAGCATATTAATAATACTAGCATATTATACAGAACGTTAATTAGGTGAAGCGCTACAAATTTAAAGGGGAAATTAAGTATAACAATAAATAGGCTACAAAAATATAGCCCTAACCAATTAATGTAGCCTAATAATATTATTATATTAGGCTACAGTTATATAATAATAATAATAATAATAATATACAAATATTAAATAAAAAGATACGATCAGTTAACGGATTTACAAGACTGTGGGATGGATAAAAATGTTTTATCCATGTGTGATAATTGCGGGTTGATATGGCCACGCAGGTTTGTTTACGCATTAAACTTGTGGCCATGAGAAAAATATTTATAAATAAATAAGTACTTTCTAATTTTCAGAATTCACAGTGTATGTATAGTGCCACAATCAATCAATAATTAAATAAACATTTTCAATACAAATAAGCACAAGTCAAGCTGCGATACCAAACAGGACCACAGGGAGACGCCAAAGACCACTAAAGCTCCTGCCTTGTCCTGACTGTAACAATATGGATTCATTCAGAATCACTAAAGCTCTGACCACTGCATAATCTAAAACACCTTCAGCCAGCATCCAGTATAAAACACTCTCACTTTTAAAGGCACAATATGGAAGTTTTCGCCTATAGGTCGCATTTTAAAAACAATGACAAAGGCGAAGCTTGATGACACTATGAAGGAGAGTGGAACGATGGGAGATGTCGTTTTCACCATCCAGAGATGTGCGAATAATTTTCACGGATGTAATGAATTATTTTTTTTATGACCTGTACCTTCCAAAGTTATTCAAACAGCGAATAAATTATATAGAGAAATCGAGCAAACATTTAGCATTACATTGTCAAAGAACAGTATGCCTGACTTCAGTCTAGCGCGAGTTTAAGCACTCTCAAAAAAACTCCCCTTATAATCAGTAAAGCTGTCTATACACTGTTAGATGAATGAATCTCCTGCTTACATCATATGTACATCTGCACTTTGTTGTTTATGATGAGAGAATTCACTCAGCGAGCACGCGCACTGAACAAAACTCCGGTGCTTCAGCGATGACTCACCTAAACGCCTCTGATTGGCCGCTGCGTTCATAAACTCAACAGACTCATGTGTGATTGGTTATAACACGCAACACTGTAAAAACGTGGAAAAAGATTCATGGTGCAACATTGAGCAGATCTAAATTTAATGCTGCTGTCAACACTTTTCACTTTATTTTCATTTTATTTATGACAGCCGTAATTTAGTTTAACTGTACAGCAGCATTTTTGTCCACATGTGTTGCCATAGTTTCTACAAGCGGAAACCGATAGCGCGGATATTACGTAATTGATAAGCGACAATGAACAAGGACGAGCCATTATTTAAAATTGGAATATCTCTGGATTTACAAATCCTTGGGAACTTTTGGGATAAAGTAAGTACACAACTGCATGACATATATAACAATGTGCATCTGGTTTTTGGATATTTTATTACGAAAATCGTACATGTGCCTTTAAGCCAAATACACGATGAAAATAATAATTTACTGACATCTGGATGTAAGTCACTATTCTCTCCGCAATCTCTGATGAAATGGGCCGTGTTTTCTCTGCATTAGCACTGTTTTGAACTTACTGTTTGAATTCGCTTACTGGATCCTTGGTCTTTCCAGGAGTTTACCGGTTTAAAATGATGTGATCGCAAAAACTTTTCATTTTTAAGGTATTTTTTTCATTATAATGTACTGATTCAAATTAGTAATCAATAATTAATTATTATTATAGCTCTCCTGACATGCTCTCTCGCCCCACACATTGAAAACCCCAGTGATTTGTAGAGATGAGAGGTGACCCCTCCTGGTAGTGTGCTTTATATAGTGTCATTTCTAATCACCCAGACACTGACACTTTAGTAGCATGTCAGAAGTTCCGTTATGCACGAAAAAGTGTCGGTACGCTAAAGACTAAAATATAGAAGTGGCGGTACTGTGTACTGGTCTGTACTGGCCCACTTCAAGCAATGTAGTTCCCTCAACATAAGTCGTGGCCACAAGAAATGGATGTTGTTCCCTCAACATAGCATCTCGAAGCCACAACTTCACATCGCGTGGCCATGTTCCCACGAGTTAATATGTAGTGGCCATGAAAAAACTAAGTGAACGGAACATGTCCCCTCCCGGTCACCGTAGTAATTGGCCAAAATTCTTTGTTCGACTTTTCGGAGATCATGTACTCTTCCCTGTGAATGATCTCTGACCTACTTTCTGTGCGATCTGAATTTCTGCATTTTGAATTTTAGAATATTGAATTTGATGTTCTGAATTTCTTCTTCATCTTAAAAACTTGAAGCTGTATTTTTAAAAACTGAATCAGCTGTTTGAAAATACATGTCTATAAAACTCTGCCATAAAATTTTTTTTTAATTATGTTAAATTTCAAATGTTCAATATTCAAGTAAAAAAAAACTATGTTAAATGCCATATAATATTCAGTTTTGTTAAATTATACTTGTCAATAGTTCAAAGTTACACAATTCAAATTCAAATAGTTTTGTCATTTTTTAATCTCCATAGAAAGTCATGTGAGAGGAGGCAATGCCTCCATCACGATACGATTGGATATGACTGGTTATGTTCGACTGTGATTGGTTCATGTGATAAATCAAGCCTCTTGAGTTTGTGCGTGTTCCGCATTTGCAAATCAGTCTAAATTAACAATAAATAATAATAAATTAACAATAATGGCTTTGGAAAGACTAATTTGAAAAAGTAAGTAAACAACTCACACAGTTAGATATAACAACCTTGTTATGTCAAAATTAAGACTTGAAATGGCCTGAAAACATGATCTGTGGGAGTTTTTAGTGAGTAATCAGCTTGGTGAAATTTAAAGTAAATCTCAGTGTCTGTGACCAATATTGTCCAAGCAATACAAAAAAAGTTAGAAGTTTACTATAAAAAAAATAGCTGAATATTAGTTCACAAAGAAAATATCATGTTTAAATTGTTACTGCCTTGAGTTATTTTGGAATAAATGTAAAATGCTTAAAACACTAACTTGATGAGATTTACTTGGCTTTAATAAATAGAATACTGATTACATTGTTAATTTAAAAATATAAAATACAATCTTTTTTTTCTGATAGTGTAAGCAATGTTCAATTAACCAAGAAAATGTGACTGCGACATGAATTTGCATAAGATTAAGGAGAAAAAAAAAATATTTGAGGACTTTGCTTCCTCATTTCAGAACAGCACTGCACACCACTGGCTTATCAGTGTATCAACTAACTGTTTTTGGACTGAATGGAAACACTCACTTCACTGGTTTTGTTCCACCATCATGTCACATTTCATTCAGGACCATCTACAGTCATTTGCTTTGCCTTTTTCCAAAAATACAAAAATAAAATGACATCAACATTATTTACATAGGCAAAAGAATGCCTAGTAAAACAAACTGCTCAACCAAGTGCATCAGGGGCAAGAAAAATACTATAAGCAGACAATTTTAGAAATAAGCAAGTAAGATTTGTGGCAGATTATTGTAGGTGAAGCTTGAAAATTAAAAATGTAAAACACATAATGACAACCTGGTAGTTTCAAAGCTCAATAATCTGGTACGGACAGAGTCACAGTGTGCTTCCTCACATGTTTGTGCTCTTCTGAGTAAGCAATTTGGGATAATTTACATTTACATTTACATTCAAGTTCATGTTCTTTTGAACAGGCTTTCTAAGCAAGTGCCTTTTAAAAAACTCACTGTGCTTTGCCCAAAATAGTTTCAAACACAAATTGACCATTCGATCACTTAAAGTGATTTAAGTGCATTATAATATGTGCATTTAATCAATAGCTTTACATTTTCAAGTAGGAGCTGTTAAAATTACCAACATTTAAAATTTGACATTAAGATCAAACATGCATGATACTGTATAAGAGGTGGTCAGTGTTGGCAAGACTATATAAACATTAACATGAATACATAACATCTTCATGTAATATTGATCAAATAAAATTAAAACACAGGAAATGAGAATAAGAAAAACAATTATGTTTTTGGAAGTGAACAGAGTATATGTAGATGCAAATGGCAAAGTGTGGCAAAGATTTAATGCATTGCTATATAAACACCTAATGCTAATATTCATATTTTAAAGAGTTTTATTTATAATAACCTTGCGTCATCTAGAAACAGATCTCCTCATGTCAGACCAGATGCAGGACAATGCATTCATGCATAAAACAACAAAATGCAAAGGTCTTGTAAAGTCTGTAAGATTGGAAAAAAAAAAAAAACGGCAGGTGCTACACTCACAAGATGGAAACAACATGCAGTATGACAGATATAGACTGGGGAAACTGTCATATGAACCACTAGAATACAAAAGTGAATACAAACCTTATTGTAGTTCAGGAAGATTGTCCCTCAGTTTTCTCTCAGGAGAGGCCAGCTTACAAACCGACCCAGTTTTGTGGATTTTACTATTGCTATTTACACCGGACATTTACTGTAAGCATGTCAACATCAAATGTATACCTTGACTTGCTTTAGACAAAAGAGCCATCCAAAGAAATAGATGAAAGATGTGTTTTGTTGCTAAAAGATGTTAAAAAAAAAAGTTTTTTTTTTTTTCTGTAAACATTCTTCCAGCTCCAGTCAGAGAGAAAAGTGGGAGGAGAGACAGGATTATGTGACTCTGATGTAAAATTAAACGAATGTGTTTCTCCCAGGAACAACATTCATTCAAACCTCCTCAAATGAAAGCAGAAAGAATAGAGGTGCACTTGAAATGAAGATGAGGGCTTTTTACAAGAATCTGTCACTTTTACTGGGTAAGTAAAACATACAATCTGTTTAATATCTATACGGTCTGTTTCTAGCTTCATCTTTTTAAAAACAATAAACACAGAAGACCCTAAAGCATAATTGAATCTGTTGATTTTGGCTAATGATATCTTAACACCCTTAAACAATAAACTTTTACTTGAGAAGCTAAACTGTGTAAACATTAATACATGATTTTAGAGATCATACAGCATTTTACCCAACTAAGTGTACATCTAACAAAATGTAGGTTTATAATCATAAGAAAAATCAATTTAAGTAGCAAAATACTAAGCATCATTCTGTGTTTCTCATTTCAAGGGATTTTCTCCATTCAAACGAAGGCAGGAAAAGAAGGTGAAATTTCATGAATTAAACTATTACATCTTTTGTTAGTGAGTTTGTGCTGCTGTTAAACATTTTCAGACATGGTGACAAAAACATGATGACAGACACATTTCAGACAAATGCCCCTTTATGAGTATCCTCATAAGCGCAGTCTTAACTGAGTTAAAATCAAGTTTTAAATTAACGTTAACTGTTGGGAGAAAATCTGATGTGTATCAGATTTGTACATTTGAACAGCAGTTCCGTTTTGTCTGAAAACAATGACGAAAGGCAGTGTGCTGAGAGAAATTAAATGAAAGAGTGTATGATTGAATTAATTCTATGAATGCATAAGAGGGGAACGTACTGTCTTCAGAAATGTTTAGATGGCATTTGCTTTTCATCTTCCCTGCCTAATAAGCAGTTTTTATAAGCGCAGCACTGCTTTGTTTACATATATTATTGTGGAAACAGCTCTGTTTCTGCTGTTCATATGCACCACCTGCTGTCAAACAGTGGATTTACATTCTTATTCAGCCCGTCTGCTATTTTTGTTCAGACCACTGATCTATAATAGAGAATTATATATGTGGCAAGAGTGGTCAAGCAGGGAAGGATTACAGAACAAAGAACAAAACTATTCTAGATTAGAATAAGTGTGTCCCAAAGCATAGTATGTTGAAAAGAGTATGCCAAAAGTCCCGGGATGGTCTACTATTTCAGGTCGATTTTTGAAGTGTGGATCCGTGCTCACTCTAATGGCTAAAATTGCCCACAATCCATTGCACTTTGGCGAAGGATTTGGTCCAGAACTACAAACACGATTAAAACGCATTAGAAAAACTACAAACGTGGCGGATGCACGCAATCGACGGTTAGGTAGAGAGGTTTACAAAAAGGGTTTTGAGTTACTGATAATCAACATTTAACCTGGTAAAAAATATTTATTTATTGTAATCCGTGTTATATTTCATCTGCAACAGCAATGTGAACTTATAAACATCCATTTGGTCGTTAACTTTTAAATGCATCATTATGCAGAAAATATTATCAGAGTTCTCCGCATGAAAGACCCGCGACTGGCAGATCAACGAGCTACTTCTTTTCACTCCAGTATGGTAGGAAGTTAAATGAAATGAAATGTGGAGGATGTTAACTGGGACAAGATGACTGACAGGCCAGTTTACAGTGACAGGGTGTGTGTAACAGGTGTGACAGAGCGGACCTTTAAAGACGCAATTGTGTGACGTGATAGTATATGTTCCAAAGCTTGCCTACTCTTCTACTACACACTCAAAAGTGTGTACTTTTTCTTCACCAAAAGTGTACATACTTTAAGGGCGTAGTATAAGTAGGCACATTGAGACGCAGCAAAGAGTTTCTGACATACAAGCGTCCCTCTAGATATGTTAGGATCACAAGGAAGGCAATTCAAAGACTATTTTTCACAACTTGCACTACAGTGTCTTGTGATCTTGTAATGTCATCTGTATGGTTCTGTTGATGTAGTAAACCTGTGTTTCATTTCCTCTCCTCTACAAGCGTGTATCAGTGGGCAGGGCTAAAGAGGCAGTGATGTAGCAGATTGATCTTCACCCGATAATTGTAATTTTAAGTAAGGTTTTTCCATTGAACATATTCCAGTGAACGTAGCAACATGGGGGACACCCGTTCAGTCGACATTATATTACAGCTGGTATGCCCACTATGCTCTGGATGGGTTGAGCTACACCTGTACTCATACTACGACACAAACTGACCCCTGGTGGAAGCTGGATCTGATGAAGACATACAGCGTGAACAGAGTGACCATCACTAACAGACCCGACTGCTGTGAAAGCAGGATAGATGGGGCAGAGATTCGGATTGGAAACAACTCTTCAGATGTTTTCAGCAACCCAGTGTGAGTCTCTGACATTCTTATATACCTACAATTATTTATATATATATATATATATATATAAACATTGTCCCAGAAACAAAAAATACAAAAATCTGCGTAGAATGTTCATAACATTACAAAATTTGATGGCACTTTTCCTCTCTGAGGGGGAACACAAGCACGACGGATAACAGTAAAACTTTATTTTCTACGTGTAATAATAATGTTTCACTGGCATGACAAATAATTTCACATTTGCTTAACTAAAAAAAAATGTGTGTTACATAAGTTGGGGAAAATATCAAATTATAAAATACATACCGCATTGCAAAACAAAGAGCTAATAATATAAAATAGGCTACACTCAGGCATAAGAGAAGAAAATACAAATGTCATACTAATAATGAGCATCAAAAGCACAGGAGCAGCTCACTCTTTCGTCTTTCTTCAGATGTGCTGTAGTTTCTACTATTCCAGCAGGAGCTACCTACAGCTACTCGTGTCATGGGATGGAGGGACGTTACGTTTTTGTGAATCTTCCTGGAACTTCAAAGATTCTTACTCTCTGTGATGTGGGAGTCTATGTGATTTTTCCAGGTAATTCAGAGCTGCTTAACAACTTGGTCTAAACCCTTTCCAGGCAAATTTGACTTTTTAAGATATTCTCATTTCATTAAAATGGTTTTTAATATAGTTCCAAATAAATAAACCAATTGCCAGTTGGTAAAGTCATCGCGTCACTGCAGCTGCCGTTACTCCTGAGACCGGACTGCACATTCGCATTGACTGGACCAGCCTGAAATAAAAGCTTTTATAATGCTATTTAAGCATAACACAACATTTATGGGACAGATCATGTCAGATTTTGTTGCTGATTTTTTTTTTTTTTGAGTTTTCAGGATTTCTCCATTCAGGTAGATGGGACTTAGTCTTATATGCCTGACTGAAGAAAATCTCCCCTCCAAACAAGTTGAAGGAGTATAAAATATGCCGACTAAAACCGTTTCTTGACACTATGACATCTTCCAGGTAATTTGGCAACCGGAAGAAACGTCACACAGTCATCAACCATTGGCAGCTGGATCACTGAACAGGCTGTTGATTTCAATCCAGGATTCATACAACCGTCATCAGCATGTTCCTCAACCGATATTCAGACTAACCCATGGTGGAGGGTGGATCTGAGCTCTGTGTATCGAGTTAGTAGAGTCGTAATCACAAACAGACTAGACTGCTGTCCAGAACGAATAAATGGAGCAGAGATTCGCATTGGAAACTCTTTGGAGAACAACGGCAACAACAATCCCATGTGAGATCCTCTATTTTAGTGGCTTAATATTCATAAAAATCCCTGAAAACACACAAAGAAAGACTAGAAGACTAAATTGTTTTCTGTGTCTCTCTTTATATGTACTGTGATTTCTAGCATTCCAGCTGGTGTTTCCTCCACCTACATATGTAACGATATGGAGGGTCGATACGTGAATCTGTTCATTCCTGGAGATTCAAGGTTTCTTACTCTGTGTGAGGTGGAGGTCTATGGAGAAGGTATGATCAAACAAGCAGATTTAGTGTTTTGGGAAACTATTAACTGCTTAATTTCTTTTTTAAATGCAATATTAGTTGAAAACGTGAAACTACAACAGTTGCATGCTCTCAGCTTTCAGTAATTCACTACATGAAATGCATTTGTATTTGACACTAAACCATGTCTTATTGCAAGTGAACCTGTATTTAATGTCATCTAGGTCTAGGTCTTTTTTGTTTTTGTTGTTGTTGTTGTTATTGTTTTACATTATGTACTTTTGTTCAGGATTTTTGGGGATCATGCACCACTACACAACCTCTAATTACACTGAATTCCCTTCTTTCTATGTATGTTCACTCTCATGTGCTCTTTCAGGTCCTTTATTGAAGAAAACCTTTCTGAAGATGAAACTGAAGTCCAGTTCGAGTTTGTCTGAACCTGCAATGAGAGCCCAGCTCCTGTCACAGGTGAGAGAGCTCGGGAAACATACAGAAATCTGAAATCAAATCGCACTGATAGCACTGTTAAGAGATCTGCTCATTTCAGCTTCAGTCTGCTTTGGTGGAACAAGGGTTTTCTGACGTGACGCTGCAATGGTCTCAACCACCCGAACAGGAAGTGATGCAGAAGGAAGCTGCACCAGGTGAGTGTGTTCCTACAAACACTGGAAAACTGAAAAGGAATGTTGATTTTGAATTAAAATTATTAAAATGAAAATGCATATATTACAAATAAACTGGAAATTGATTTTTTTATTATGTAACAAACTGTTTTATTTGCAGCTCAATGTGCTGTAAGAAAGAGATGATGATGATGATGATGATGATGATGATGGGGAAACCTAAACTCTCTTCGGATCAATTTTGCTGTTCTTCATTTACAAGTTTGAATATTCTCCAGTCCTCAATGTTGATCACAAAGTTGCACATGAAAATTGAAACTGAAACAAACTGATTTCTGCAAAGCTGTGTTGAGCAACAACAACATTTGCTTTGACAACAGTTTTATTATTAATAAAATATTACATGGTTCACAGCATGGGTGTAGAATACTCGGTCTAGAATATAGAATATGCATAGTCTATGCATGACCTGGCATTTCATTCGTATCCAAAATGAGAAGATACTCTCATGCAGTGTGTGTTTCATTCATACTCTCTCTCGCGCAGGTTTATGGTTTATCTGTATTTTTCAAGTCATCTCCAGGTAATAAACAAAGTATCTGAATAATGCAGTCTAAATGACATAGCATTTATTACAGTAGCCTACAGAAACTAAAAATATATATATATTCTGCCTTATTCTGTGATAAAAATTGAAAAAAGACTAGTATATGAACAAATAATAAAATTGCCATTGTAGTGAATTTTGCTTTCGCCAACCTAGGGAGGCGAAAAAGTGTAGTGATGGCTACTCGCGTCACCAATGACGTTATGATATTTGGATCACGTGTCAATTAAGGTGTGATTATGAGTACATCACATAAGAAAGATTGGGGGGATCTCTAACTTGTAGAACCTCTTTCTGTATCATCAACACAAGGAAGACACAAGTGTAATAAAATAGATTTGGCCCCACTTTATATTAAGTGGCCTTAACTAAATGTTAATGAGCTCTGCTGACCCCTCCCCTCTCTTCTGAGCTGCTCTAAGAGAGACTGTTTACTTTAGCCGCATTCATCGTGAAACATGTTAATTAGCACATTATTAGGAAAGGCGATTTGCAAAGATTCATTACAAAACATTATGACGCTAAGGCAGCGAGGATTCAGAACGCCGTTGCCTAGCATCCATCTGGTGAACCTCGTTCATTCTCGTAAGTGTGTACATTCCTCCGCAAGCACACGTCTGGAGGCTCAGGACTTGGTATCTGTTATTGCCTCTTCCCTCACGGTCCAGAGGTTCAGAATGTTAGTGATCTGTTGCAGTCCTTTCCTTGACAGGACTCAGACTCAGAACTGGTTTATCTGTTAGTGTCTCACCCTTGCAGGCCAGAGACTCAGAACAAGGAGTGTCTTTTGGGAAGGTACCTTTATCTCTTTTCGATGAGGAGGAGATTGCAATCTGGCGCTTTTCCATTTCCAGGCTGTGATTGGCTGTTTCCATCAGAGTGGGGGGACACGGTGTGGCCCACCCTTCTTTCCTCCTGTGGAACTTATTTGCATAGTCCAAACACACATTTATAAAAGTGTCACTAAAGCTTTACCAATGCATTATTCACTTACCAAACCACAACCAGAATACCTTTGGCAATGTTACGAACACATTAAGTCCAAACATGATGGAAAAAGATTTAACTTTCATGCATGCATTCATTAGTCCATTAACAGCTGAGTTTGTGTAAGATGTTGCACTACACGTCGCTGTCACTGAGA
>NW_015656606.1:290306-291155 GCF_001515625.1 Sinocyclocheilus rhinocerous
TCAGGACGTGCTGCATCTGTTGTTGTCTCGCTGGACGAAGACTCTGAATGAAGTCTGAACGTAGATTATCTCTTTCCTCGCAGGCTGGAGGCTCAAAACGTGGTCGTATCTGTTGCTGCCTCGAAGCTGGAGGCTCAGGACTTGGTATCTGTTATTGCCTCTTCCCTCACGGTCCAGAGGTTCAGAATGTTAGTGATCTGTTGCAGTCCTTTCCTTGACAGGACTCAGACTCAGAACTGGTTTATCTGTTAGTGTCTCACCCTTGCAGGCCAGAGACGCAGAACAAGGAGTGTCTTTTGCGAAGGTACCTTTGCGCTTTTCCATTTCCAGGCTGTGATTGGCTGTTTCCATCAGAGTGGGGGGACACGGTGTGGCCCACCCTTCTTTCCTCCTGTGGAACTTATTTGCATAGTCCAAACACACATTTATAAAAGTGTCACTAAAGCTTTACCAATGCATTATTCACTTACCAAACCACAACCAGAATACCTTTGGCAATGTTAAGAACACATTAAGTCCAGACATGATGGAAAAATATTGAACTTTCATGCATGCATTAATTTGTCCATGTACAGCTGAGTTTGTGTAAGATGTTGCACTACACGTCGCTGTCACTGAGAATACTTATTTCTCTGAATAAGTATGAGATGTGTGTGTTGTAGTTTGCATCAGTTTAAGGTTTGAGAACATAGTTATGAGTGGATTTGGATGGAACTCTGCGATCTCTCTTTGTTTCACTCACTGCTGCTGCATCCAGAGGTCCTAAGGAATTTTTATGGCGGTCACAGGCCAAAACCTGAGGAATCAGTCTGTTGGTGGGTGAAGGGCAGAAACTGCATTTTGACCAAT
>NW_015656606.1:291203-318665 GCF_001515625.1 Sinocyclocheilus rhinocerous
AAAAATTATTGGTAATTGTCCAAGCAGTGTATTTGATTTATTAGCCAATTAAAAGTAAGAGATAAGAAAAATAAATAAATAAAACCTGTCAATTGGTTATTATTACATTTGACATTCCTGTCCCCCTCACTTCTGAAATGATGGGTACGCCACTGGTACACAGTAAAATATATGATACGATCAGTCAACATGTTTTTCCCCATTACTTCAACTCCTCACAATTTAAACGGTTTCAACTTAATTTTAAGTTAAATGAGATTCAACTAGACACGATTCTAAAAACTGAGGTGAAAGGATTTGTACAGCAAGTTTGATTATAGGCCTACTTAAAATTTAACTTAAGTTCAAATAGATGAAATTTAAAGTGTTATTATTAAAGTTTTATTAAAATGTTAAATAATAGTATCTGTGTATTTGATTTTTTTTGTAATGAAATTAAATGCATAAAAATAAGGCTTTTATGAAAACACTGAATAAAAAATTGCTTACCAACACACAAACCATTCACAATTGCTAAATTGGGCTAAAATAGAAGGCTCAGAGTGATACTAAATAAAGTGCCATTTGGGAGCCGTAAGAGCCGGCTCTTCTAATGCCGAGTTCACACTGCACGATTTTCAAACTCGTCGGATCGCCGTTGTTTTCACACTGCGTGACTATCTGGGGTAGCATTCAGTTGCTGCTGTGTTCACATTGCACGCTGGATCGGCGACAGGGGGTTTCACACTGCATCATATATCTATTAAGATACTGATATTCTGGTCTATAACTCCTCCCCGAACTTCCCTCTGCCATGTATCTTGGTCTCTCATTGGCTGTAGGTCATCGCTGATGTAGTTTTCAGTCAGAAATCATTGCACACTGCGTGATTGTGAATCGCCGACAGCTCCAGATATTTAGCATGCCTAATATTTTACGGGCGTCGGCGACGTGTCTGTATATGTACTGTTTTAACATACTGTATATGTTAACATCTCAATAAATGTGTTTTAGGGTTTCATGACCCTTTAAAACAATCTGATCTGTTGTGGGTTTCTGAAGATTTAGATCTTGTGTGGTTTTCGGAGGATCTTATGTTGTATTTATTTGGATAATTTGCATTATGGTGTTATTTGCTTTTCCCTTGCAGTCACTGTTAAGGCAGTTTGCAAAACAAATTATGTTGCCCTAGTAGATTTATCTATATTCGTAATATTACAACGTTTTCTAAATTAAGTTATTCTGAATAAACACATTCGTGAGATATTAGATTAAATGTAACCCCTAGCAAAACTCCTTTTTCTGTACACTAATTCTGCATTGACAAATGTCATCATGTGTGCAGAAGAAACCATCTTTGTTCAGTATGTAAATTATGTAAAAATTGATGGCAAAGAGATTCTTCTCCAGTTGCATCGCCAAAGGGAACATACTGCGATGTGCCACGACACTGGAACTTGTGGTGAAATGCAAAAGACTCTTTAACATCCATTTAAGGTGATCCCAAGTGTTCAGTGCCAAAAACAGGTATAAATGAACATAAAAACATTTAATGATCTTCCACTGACAAAACCACTGGAGCTGGTAGGAAATCGAGTGGAAAGTGAGTAGTCAGCCAGAACGTGTATGTGCTTGTAGACTGATTTTTAACATATATTTATTGTGTGTGTGTGTGTGTGTGTGTGTGTGTAAAAATGTCAATTAAGCTGCATTTTACCATTATGGAGAAGATTTACTTTTGCGGCAACAAACATTTTATGCCATTTTATAAAATAAAGTACTTAATTATGTTAATTTATCTTAAAGTTTTAAAGAAGACAGAGAGAGAGAAGTGAGTGATAGAGACGGAGGTGAGGAGAGATGAGGTTGGTCATGTGATGTACATTTACACAGATCATCCTCCTTAAAACTGATATCACTCACACTCTCCATCCTAAGAGAAAGACAGATGACTTTAATCAACCATGAAGAAGCTGTACAAGTGCCTGTTGATCTTACTGGGTAACGTACAACATTCATGTATCTGCTATTTTACTATAGTTATGTATATATATATTCCACTTTGTTCAGATATGTCGCCATTTTGAGTTTAAATACATGTCCTCCTCTAATGTGCATTTACAGCAAGTTTTCCTGCCAGACAAACCAAAATATTTTAGATCAGTTTTCATTTAATGTTGCTCATGTATAATGAAGTCAGGAATATTGTTCCTTTGGTTTTTTTCAGTTGTTTTCCTGCATTATCATGTACTTCATTTTTCTCATCATACAGATTTTGCATCATTTGTCACTGGATTTCTTTCTCTTAGTTTCTTTCATTTGCTCTATAAAATAAATCTAGTGTTGAGTCATTGCTCGTTTGTGTATGTAAATGATTTGATGATCTTTGCGTGCATCTGTGTATGAAAATCAAGAAAGCCAGGTAGCGATTCTACAGGAGATTCATGTTAGATTTACATAATCTACTTGTTTCAAGGCTGGACATATTGACTGAACCAATTATTAGAGATAGTACACCACAAAACATTGTAACTTTGTAAACGAAGAATCCTTGACAATTAATCTGGGGCTTCCAAGCTCCAAAATTACATTAAAAGAACCATAACATTTGTCTGTAAGACTTGTGTGCTGAAGTCATACAATATTTTGGGCGAGGAATAGACAAAAATCTTTCCACACCGCATGCTCATGAGAGTTATTGAGAAAAGTAGCTTGAACAAATCACTCTTTTGAGTCAGTTCTAATCATTGAATCATTTGATCCAGTCTGATTAATTTGTTCTCAAGGTCACAGCTGTTAACAGCCTGCACAAGGGAAAATTATAAGTGAATAATGACTTAAAAAAGTAATTATTTTTTTCCTTCAGAAGACCAAGTGATGTTCTGATACACAACACAGTGTAATTCAAATGAACATTGCATTTACATAGCCTCTGAAATTCATTTGAATCTTGTTGCTCACACAGGGTTTTTATCAATTCAAGAAACGGCAAATGGAGCAGATGGTAAGAATCTGTTAAGATTAATTACATTAACTTCATCTGGTCCACCGTAATTGATTTTTAGAACAGCTTTTGCCAAATACTTCACATTGGAATACACTGTCAATCCAGACAACAAATAATCTTCAAGAATGCATTTCAAACAATTGTCTAGTCCCTGTGTTAGATTATACACCCCTAATAATATAATATTACTAAACCAATCACTATATAGGACTAGAAGGAAAGTGATTTGCAGAGTTTAAAAATCCCCTTCCACTTTAAAATCTGATAGGGCAAACGTCAAGATGCTCCTGACGTTGAAGATAATGAATAAATGAGATTATTTCAATAAAACACTTTTGAAGAACTCTGCCAGCCATCAAGTTTGATAAAGAATTCCAAAAAGAACTGAATGAAGATGATGGTTTACTGACCTCGATTCTTGAAAAATTTTCCAGAGAACGCAGCACTATGGCGCATCACAAGCCAATCGTCCGATTGGGATTCCAGCTGGATTTCCAGATACGCTGTTGATGGTTTACGCGACAGCTGTTCACACACCATTACACAGACCAACCCATGGTGGAGAGTGGATCTGCTGAATGAATACAAAGTGAACAGAGTGGCCATCACTAACAGAGACAGCAATGCTTTGAGGATTAACGGGACGGTGATTCGTGTCGGGGACTCCCCTGACGACATTTACAGCAAAACCATGTGAGGATTTTTTCAACGTTTATCTTTGTCTCCAGCTGAGAATGAACAGAAACAGATAACGGATTATCTTTCTGTCTGTAGATGTGCTGTAGTTTCTACTATTCCTTCTGGAGCCACGGCCAACTTCTCATGTGGTGGGATTCGAGGGACGTTACGTGATTGTTCATAAGGAGATCTGAAGACGCTTACTCTTTGCGAGGTTGAAGTTTACGGGCAGTTGATGGGTAAGTTACTTTTCAATATGTAATATCATGCCATAATTAAAAACAACATACATTAAAGGTGAAGTGTGAATGTGTGAACCATTGCACAACTTGTGCATTTCCTGGGTTGATCGGAATAAACTGTGGTGCTAGTAGAGTCTCATGAACGCACAGTCAAGGTCAGGATTTTCATATAATAATATATTAGCTTTTTTTTTCTCTTCCCACCAAACCCTATCTTATAGTCCTAGAACACTTGGAATATATAGCTTGTATATATGGCATTAAAATACACTACATTGGCACTGTGTCCACGATACATCCTTTATGTATTTACAGTTATTAATATAGGCTAGCACATTTTATACAGTTTTATACTACATGAATACAGTATTACTGTAATGATCTCTAGCTGGAGTGTCCATAAGCTCCACTAGAGGGCACTCCATCCTGTACCTTTGCCATTCACCCCAGACTGTTGTCACTCCATCACTACTACATTCCCCATAATCCTTTGCCTGGACTCATTATCTCTGATTGCATTCACATGTGTCTTGTTATCTCATCTGTCTCACCCTATTTAAAGCCTGGTTTGTTACTTCCACATTGCTGATTATTAGTGATGGCGAGATGAAGCCTCATTAAGCATTGAAGCTTTTCAGCCAAGTGGTTCACAAAAGGGTTCATTTCTCGAGGCTTCATTTGGTCACAATACCACCTGGAAAGAAAAAAAAAAAAAATTTCCACATAGACTAATCTATTTATATGAATATAATGTGTATTTTCTAGTGGTATATAATGATTGTATAACATAATATAACATAACTGTGTAGTAAACGTATTGGCTTGAAATGAAAGGGGCTATCAAATGTGTGTAAATCAAGTCTTTGCTCATAATAGGCAGGAGGGGGAATATTATTAGTCTAAAACTGGAAGGTGGCTGAGTTTAACAGGGCAGAGGACTGTGAATTTACAAGATTTGAACCGCTTCCTGAACCAGTCAGGCCAAGCGAGGCTTCGGACGTCATCAGTGACATCATTGCTCGAAAGCGATACAAGCCTCGATACGCGCTTCACTGAAAGCTGCCGGGATTTCTCGACACACGCTCCGAAGCCTCGGCACAGAACGTAACATCACTACTGATTATTGTATAACCTGTTTCGTCTATTCTCTGTTTCTTGCCTTGCCTTGCTTGTTTTTGACCTTGGACTGTTTCCTTATTTTTTGATAATTTGCCGCCTGCCCTGACCTTTGCCTGTTTATTGGATTACTCTTTTGTCTGCCCTGGATTATACCTGTCTGCTGTTGTTTGACCCTGCCTGTTCTGACCACTCTTTTAAAATAAAGCTGCATTTGGATCCTCAACTCCGTTGTCACAACTCCCTACGTTACAGAATAATCAGCCATACCCGGATCCAGCGGCTTTATTGAGTGTTTTCAGTCCAACCAACATGGAATCAGCAGCAGTGGAGATCATGCGACTTCGTCTAGGTGATTGGTCAGTTGAGGACTATGTTACTGACTTTATTGAATTGACAAACTTGTCTTCAATGGACAATTTATGTTTAATTATATTTTTCTGGGGAGGGCTTTCTGAACCGCTCCGCTCCCTCATGTCGCTTCATGAACCTAACTGGACTTTGGAACATTACATTGACATTGCACTGCAAATGAGTGGTTCATATTTCACTGTCGGGGCTGTTGAGGAGGAACGTGGCACTGTTCCAGAGACTTGTCATAAAATGGCTGCCAACACAAGGACTTATCACAAAATGGCTGCCAATCCGGAACTTGTCCACAAAATGGCTGCCGTTCCATAGTCTCGTCCCGTCATGGCCACCATTCCAGAGTCTCGTCACGTCACAGCTGTCATCTCAGAGTCAAGTCATCTCACAGCTGATCTTCCTGAGTCTCATCACGTCACAGCTGATCTTCTAGGGTCACGTCACGTCTCAGCTGAACTTGCAGGGCCTCATCACGTCTCAGCTTATCTTCGAGAGTCTGCTCACGTCAAACCTGCCAAGCCAGTGCCTGCTCACCTCAAACTGCCAAGCCAGTGTCTGCTCACGTCATGTCGGTCATGTCCAGAGCTTTAAAGTCAGTTCCAAGGCTTCTGAGTCTGGCATCCAGTGTGGCAGACCCACCATTGGTTTCGGCCAGAATAGCGGGCATTCCAAGGGCCTCAACACAGGTAATTCCAGAAACGATTCCCCTAGACTCAGTGCTCCCTGTAATGGGGGTCGCTATCCTGTGCGTTTGGGCTACTCACTGCTCAATTACTCCTCCTGAGCCCACTCCAGTCTCTGAGTCCGCTCCAGTTCCCTTGTCACGGCCAGGATTGCCGTTCCCTGTTTCTATGACTCCAGTTCCCTCGTCATGGCCAGGAGTGCCATTTCCTGTTCCAATGACTCTAGTGAGTCCAGCTCCTCCCAATGTGGCGGCTTGCGCTGCAGAACCTCCCGAAGCGGCAGCGCCTGCTCCAGCTCTTCCCGAGATGGTGGCTTGTGCTGCAGAACCTCCCGAAGCGGCGGCGCCCGCTTCAGCTCTTCTCGAGGTGGCGGCTTGTGCTGCAGAACCTCCAGAGGCAGTGGCGTCTGCCTTTGAACTCTCAGCCTGTCCTGACACGGCCAAGGAGGCCGTCTCATAACTCTTAGCCTGTCCTGTCACGGCCAAGGAGGCCGTCTCTGAACTCTCTGTCTGTCCAGCCACGGCCAAGGAGGCCGTTTGTGAACTCTCTGACTGTCCTGTCACGGTCAGGGAGACCGTCTCCGAACTCTCTGCCTGCTCTGCTTTGGTTAAGAAGCCCGGTTATGAACCTGTTGTCCCAACCTCCCTCCTCCTCTGCCTGTCATGTTCTTTGTTCTGTCTCCGCTGTTTTCTGTCTGTCCCTCCGGTCATCCTTTGAGGGTGGTTAGTGGTCAGGATTCGCTTCGGGACAGTCAGCCTCCAGCTGCACCAGAGTTGGAGGATTCCAGATCTCCATATCTGGCCTTCGAGACCTGGACTCCACTTTGGTCCGTCGACCCGTTGGTGTCACCTTGGCTCAAAGCTCCCTCGTCTCCACTGTGGTCCGTCAGTCCACTGGCTCCGCCGGGCTTCCTCGTTCCTCCGGCTCCACCTTGGTCATTCGTCGACCTGCCTTCGCCTCAGGACTACACTCTTCTTTCTTTGCCTCGTCCCTCCGTCCCTCCAGCTCCGTTGGGCTCCTCTCTCCCTCCGGTTCTGCATTGGTCGCTCCGGCTCCACCGCGGCCTTCTGGATCCCCACCTGCGCCTCGGTCACCAGAGCTGTCAGCTCCACCATGGCCCTCCGATCCCTCAGTGTCACCCCGGCTCTTCAGCTCTCCGTCTCTGCCTTGGGCTCTCCTTCCAACGTCTCCATCAGTCGGACCCCTGATACTTCCAGTGTCACCCCCTTGGGGGGGGGGGCTCTGTCACGATCTCTAGCTGGAGTGCCCATAAGCTCCACTATAGGGCACTCCATCCTGTACCTTTGCCATTCACCCCAGACAGTTGTCACTCCCTCACTACTACATTCCCCATAATCCTTTGCCTGGACTCATTATCTCTGTTTGCATTCAAATGTGTCTTGTTATCTCTTCTGTCTCACCCTATTTAAAGCCTGGTTTGTTACTTCCAAATTGTTGATTATTGTATAGCCTGTATCGTCTGTGTTCTCTGTGTTTCTTGCCTTGCCTTGCTTTGCTTGTTTTTGACCTTGGACTGTTTCCTTGTTTTCTGACCTTTACCTGTTTATTGTATTACTCTTTTGTCTGCCCTGGATTATACCTGTCTGCTGTTGTTTGACCCTGCCTGTTCTGACCACTCTATTAAAATAAAGCTGCATTTGGATCCTCAACTCCGTTGTCACGACTCCCTACATTACAATTACCTACATTTGAACAAAAGTTTAGAATTAAAAAATTAAACATTTGTAAGGTCCACCCAATTGGCCTAATGAAGGTATCCAATGGCGGCTGAAGGTTTTCCTGCGTGTTCGGGCTCAAATAAATTCTAATCTGACTCCATTTTATTATGAGGTTCTTCAAGTCTTACACATTTAACAGTAATTAAAGTGTAATCAACTCTCAGTTATCTCGCTTTAGCAAAACGTGCTGGGTCTCATGAAAAAAACAAACAAAATGGTTCTGTTTTGGACAGAACTGAATGGTAACAACTGATGTGACATGCATTTAGCTGCCTGATATGTCATCCCTGTATGCTGCGTTGCAGTGAAGACTCTATAGATAAGGTATATAAACCTTTATTTGCATATAAAGGTACATAGCGAAATGGTAGTTGTTTAACACAAAAACTACCCAACACTGAAAAAATAACCCCAGAAATGACCTAATAGGCTCAACACTACATTTTTTCACACTTCACATGATGTACTTCTGAGTAGGAGCATCCTTAGTCATATTACATATTATTCACCTATTTTCAAGGAAACTGGGCATCGAGAGGAGCTGCTACACAGTCATCAACATCTGCGGACTGGTTTGCAGAAAAGGCTATTGATGGTAAACGAGGTCTCCAGAGGTTGCGTACAGGATGATCCTCAACCCTTAATCAGACTAACCCATGGTGGAGGCTGGATCTGAGTTCCGTGTACCGAGTTAGCAGAGTGGTGGTCACTAACAGAAACGACTGCTGTACCGAACAAATGAAAGGAGTGGCAATTCGCATCGGAAACTCTTTGGAGAACAACGGCAACGACAATCCCATGTGAGAAACTTGAGGATGAAGGAACATGAGACATCAAACGCAAATGTGTACGTGAAGATACAACACTATCTTTATCTCCATGTGTTTCTCTCGCTGTCTGTAGATGTGCTGTTATTCCTGCTATTCCAGCAGGTGAGTCCTACAGCTACTCATGTAATGGGATGGTGGGACTTTATGTGAATCTGATCATTCCTGGAAACATGAAGACACTCACTCTGTGTGAGGTGGAGGTTTCTGGAGAAGGTATGCTGTATCTGTACTACTTGGTTCATAAAAACAACTAACAATAATATCATATTGCTAGTCAAGGTAAGGAGCACTAATACTTTTAATGAATGCAAACACAAATAATAATGATTAATGCTTGATCTGTAGGTCCTGTTTTAAAAAGATCAATTGTAAAGATGCTGTTTAACTCCAGAACTGATTTGATAGACCTGACGATGAGAGAAAACATTCTTATACAGGTGAGAGAAAGACAGAATATGTACCCTGCATAACCAGTAAATGGACAGAATGCTCACGCATGACAACAGGAACATGCTAATTTGATGTAGGGTCTACAGCACCTCCTTATGGCTGGGTGAGAACTGCAGTAAAGGTCTCCATGAACGTGTATTTCCTCATTTACATTACCACAACTAAAGAAATACTTCCAATAAATTGCATGCAGGGGGTCTCAAGATACTCTATTCTTTAAACATATTTTGAACAACACTGGACCCCACTGACTTTCATTGAAAAAAATAAAATAAACAAATGTTTGGGTGTGATTAAGTCATTTATCATACCTAAAATAATTCCTTTGAAACACAAGAGACAGAAAGAGAGATTTTAGTATATTGTCCAGGGTGGCCGCAGGTCCTTAAAAAGTCTTAAAATGTCTTAAATTCAGATTCAATGGGTCTTAAATATTTTTGGTCACATTACCGCAAAACAATTCTCCATTCTGACGGATCCATGCAGTGACTGTTTACAATCATTGGACAGACTGAAGATTTTTTTTTCCCCCAGCCTCCTAGCAACTTTAAATGGGTTAATTGGGCAAGTTTACTGAAAAATGGCTCGAGAATTTTACTTGCCCGACAAGACAAATAGCCAAATGATGTAAAATATTTAGTCTTGTTTCCGGGGGGGGGGGGACTAAATGAGGTGCATTTTGCTTAAAACAAGTAAAAATATCTGCCATTGGGATAAAAAATATAATCTTGTTTTAAGAGTAATTTCCTTACCCCACTGGAAGATCATTTTACTTGTTTTAAGCAAAATGCACTTCATTTAATTTTTCCCCCAGGAAACAAGATTAAATATCTTATGACATTTTGCTTATCTCCTGCAACTTGATTTAAGAATTTTTTAGATATTTTGACTAGAAACAAGACAAAAATACTAAGTAAGATAAGCCTTTTTTGCAGTGTAAGTGACAAAAAATAACTAGTGAGGCATCAAAACACAAGCATGATCCTTCTGATTTTATTACATTCAGTTTAAACAGCGATTGAAAATGAAAAGTGTATTTCTGGTATCAATGTGGCGCTGCTGAGGCTCGCGCTGCCTGTGTCTGAGAGAGACTTTGATGGAGAAATCAAATCAAATGAGCATAACGGCACACATAAAGAAACTCACAGAACAAACATACTGAGGTAAAAATGTTAAATGTTTAGTTTATTTATAACATGATGTAGTCAAGTTACACACCATGTCAAGGGAGCTCTTTTGCTGAATAATTTCCCGATTGCAAATGTTACATTGATTTGATAAAAATATTGCCCTTTATAAAGTTAAATAACATCCTGGGGTAAATGTTAAAAACATGCAGATTTAAGTATGTAAAAGCTGATAGAACACTGATGAAAATATTGCTTCTGAATAAATTGTTTACACTACCAAAAATCTCAGTGATGCTGTACTTTTGTGGGGATATTCTGAATGGGATATTGTCTGCTGATATGAAAAGTTCACTGCATATTGTAATAATAAATATAATTTTTTGACAGCGATGATATTTTGTTTTCTTTTTACATTAAACACATTAAATATTATATATGTAATATAATGTGTATTTCCATCACAGGTTTGGTCTTAAATTTAACATAAGGTGGTATTAAAAATCTCTTAAAAAGTCTTACATTTAACTTCTTGTAGACACACTGATGTCATATTTTGATCTAACTGGTTTAGTATTAATATGTTATTTTCAGTTGAGATCTGCTTTGGCTGACAGAGGATTCACAAATGTAACATTGAGTTGGTTTCAAACCCCTGAATAGGTGATTCAGAAGGTGGACGCTCCTAAAAGTGAGTCTGTTTCACAACTGTGTTCTGTACAAAATGTATGAAAAAATATACGTATATTAATTTTAATGATTATAAAAACCATGTGATGTAATAAGAAAACGTTTTATTTGCAGGTTGTATTAAAATACCGTGATATACTGGAAAGTTCAAATTGATTAAAATTTCTTCATAATTGCTTATTTACAATTGTGAAGCCTCTTCAATAACTTCTGCTGCTATGTTTAAGCTAACATAAAACATTAGATAGTAAAACAAAACTAACTGAACAATATACTGAAGTAAATCCTTATTACTAATTGCCATAATATTTACTGTTCTGCCTGTACAAGGTACATTATTGGAATGTTAGTCTTAATTGTTTGAATGTGAGAGAGTCATTAATGACTTTATTCCAAAAGCTTGTCACTGAATCTTTGCTGTGATGTAAGTTTTTATGAGTCAGCTGCTAAATAAATCCTGAAAAGTTTGGAAAGCTACCATTATGTGTGTGTGTGTGTGTGTGTGTGTGTTTATTTACTTTCTAAAATTCTTAAACATTTATTTACAGGGTTAAATTAGATTTTTAAATCAAGATTATGAGACTTTTGGGCTCCAGTGTATACAAAATTATATCTCAAATCTAATATTAAAGCACTCGAAGATGACTTTGCCAGATCCATTAATTTCAGAAGCACACGAGTTAGTGACTGTTGCCTAAACTTCATGTGCACTGTGAAGTTATGGACGTAAACAAACAAGTCATCTCTTGTGTAATCAATGGTTCACTCACAGTATTTTTTATTTTTTTTTACATAGGCCTAATTTGAATAAAGTAACATTCTAGCCCACATGCAAAATAACACTCCCAACTCCCAAACACTGACAAGCCCCTGAAAAAGGTCAAAACATTTAAGTGATGATTATTTCAGAACAACCTGTTCAAACGATGTGATCACATCTAACTGTTATTTACATAAATTGTATATAACAATTTTCCAACTGGTGGCACAGTCACATCATTTTCATTTGTCCAAGAAAAACTAGTTATACACAGAAACATAAGTGCAAAATAAAAGTTTGAGAGAGAGACCAACAGTCTCTTTGAAAGAGAGCGCTATTATTATTGTTATTATTAAACACACCCTCCCAATATGACCTCAAACCCGAATCAGATGGGCCCTCTCAACTTGACCATCAATCTGACCCAAACACGCCCTTCCAACATCACCACAAACCAGACCCAGACAAGCCCCCTCACTATAACAGACATTATAACAACGTCAGGCTCTAAAACTCATTCAATAGTAAGCCAAGCTCTTTTTCCTGTTTAAAAATGGAAATGACTATTAAAGCACATGTTCTTTTTTATTGCGGGAAATCACTGGGCAGGGAAAACTGCAGGAGGGATAGAGCATGTTTCTCCACTCCACCTACCTGTAATCCAGGTGAACAGGGTTCCCGCTATTTCCTCTCCACAAGAGGAGTAAGCGGAAGTTCAAGCATTTTTTGCATGTTTTATATGTCAATTAACTTTGAGTGATAGAGCATCACTTTAAAAGGGATAACACTATAAATAATAAAGAAGAGAATGACCTAGGCTTACATACCACTGTTTCCACAAATTCAGCTTACAATTGTAACATAATATACATTTATAAAAGATAATATAATGACATTTTGTGTAACAGCATAAACATTTTTAACATGCCTCCAGTGTATTTAAAACTTGAATAGACTCCGAAAATGTGGACATTTGTCAGCAAAACGTATCTTATCTTTAATAAGAACACATTCTTTGATTTAAAAAGAGATTAATTATTTCACAAAGATAAGTTAGTCAACTGCAACTTATAACTCATATTTCATTAGTTATCAAAAACACACATTATAGTTAATAATTCGCTCCATCATCACACTATTTCTCAGCCCGCATGGTCTCCATCATTAGCATGGAATGTGTGACGAGCACACACGATGCACAGACTGAAATTGATAAAGATCCAAAAACAATAACGTGTTTACACTTTAAAGGACGACATTTACATTTCCCATTACGTCAACAAGTCAAGAATGTTATTCTACATTTACATGCATTTTTATACCTGATGAGGGGAGACGTGAAAGTTAATAAAACTTGCTGCTTCACCATCAGTCTCTGTTTTGTCGGAGCAGCTGTGCGCCCATTCCCAAACAGGTGAACTATTCCCAAGGGAAAAGCAATCAAGCAATCGATACATCATTTAAGGCTGAGCAGGGAACATCAATCGTCACAGATATTAAGACACTATAAAGTACAATTGAGAAATACATTATCTTGTTTTCAGTACCATATTAATATAATATAATTTATTTACTATTATTATACACACACACACACACACACACATATATATATATATATATATATATATATATGTGTGTGTGTGTGTGTGTGTGTGTTAACCACCACAGTTCCCTGACTAATTTACTTTTCACATCCTCAGGATCAAGATACCACTGTCTATTCTTGCACCAACGTCAATGATGCACTGAAGTTCTTCCGTTCCACACTGAACAATCAAATACTGACTCAGGATAACACAGTAAGGACCTTTCCCAGAGAGCCTTCTCTATGTGGCAAAGCAGTAAAGGATTAGAGACTTAGCACGACTACGCCACCCTGGGTCTAGCCCAGGGACCTTTCTTAATAAATGTATTTTTAGGCAACACAGGTCAGCTCACGATAAATTGTCAGGGGACATAGATATACAAAGTAATTTTTATTACAATTAAAAAGGGTTTATTACATAACAGAGGGAGGTAGAAGAGCAATCACTAAACGCAACAGTTCACATATAACAAACTCAATTACACACTTCACAAAATACAACAGTGGGCAACCTGGGTCGTCAAGGACATCCAAGGATCAAGGTACAGGAACCGAGGCTTGACAGCAGGGCATAAGGACACAATCGGCCTATACAGCAAAACACCCTTCACTTATACCTGTGACACACACTCACAAGACCACTCCAGTCAGCACTCGTGAAAGAAACACCAACACCAGGAATCCGCCCCTGCCTTAGGCACTCAGCTCCTGTAACAACAGAAATCAGGTTATACACTTGAAAAGACACAGTCACCATCACAGATGGATTACACAATTGCCCACCCCCAAATGAACAGCTACAAATACTTAAATCCACCAAAATAACGTCTTGGTTACTTGTGTAACCCTCGTTCCCTGAAGGAGGGAACGGAGACGTTACGTCAATCGTGACTGACGAATTGGGATCTCGCCCGAGAGCCCAATCACCTTCGAGTGTTAACTAAACAAGCCAATGACAGTTGGCGTCCCCAGAGACTTACCGTCTACTGCCTCGTGATGCGCGGCAATGGCGGCAACATACACTTTAATGGTGGAGGGAGACAGCCTTCGCTCCACCCCATCCTGCAGGAAAGAAAGCACGACTCCGATCGGGCATCTACGGGGGTCTTCCCGGCGGGAAGAGCACCAATCGACGAACAGGTTCCATTTCAGCCTGTAAGCGTGTCTAGTAGACGGGGCTCTGGCTGAAGTGATGGTGTTTACTACCGCTGGAGGTAGCCCACCTAGAACCTCCGCGTCCCGTCCAGGGACCACAAGTGGAGATTCCACAAGTCTGGACACGGGTGCCAGAGGGTGCCCCCTCTCTGAGAAAGGAGATCCCTCCTCAGAGGAATTTGCCAAGGAGGGGCTGTCGCGAGGAGCATTAGTTCGGGGAACCAAGTCCGACTGGGCTAGTATGGCGCTCAAGAGGACTTGCTCCTCGTCCTCCCTCACCTTGCACAGCTTCTGTGCGAGAAGGCTCACTGGGGGAAACGCGTATTTGCGTAGGCCAAACACGCACGCCAACTGTCATTGGCTTGTTTAGTTAACACTCGAAGGTGATTGGGCTCTCGGGCGAGATCCCAATTCGTCAGTCATGACTGACGTAACGTCGAACGTGACTGACTGAAAGGGAACTAACTAATACAAAATAAGGCAATAATAAATTATTGCTACTACAACACAAAACAAAACTCAGCCAATGAGCACAAACATCAGACTCACAGTCACTCAATATAGCAATACAACAGTGAAGAATAACACTTACACAATAACTATAAAAAAACAGTACAACAAAAAAAGTAATTGAGTGCACTTAAGACAAACTCAGTTTGAGCACACTCACAACGATCCACACACGTTTCACAATAAAGGCGTCCAATCAGTACATGAAACAAAAAAAGAAAGGAAAGAGAAAATGTTGGTAAACCAAGAAACGAACACACACACACGCACACACACACCAAGGCTTCAACAAAACACAACGAAAGGTTATTACAAAAGTTAACCAAAACAAAGCAACAGCGTCTCCAGATGATAGTTCCCACGTAGCCCCAACAACAGGGAAGCTAATCTCAAGTAGTGACGCCATCTGTCGTACAAATAAGTTCTGAAATCAAATCAGTCAGGCAGACGAACAATGTGCTGGGAAGCTGAGGCCTCGTTCAGTCTATATGGGAAACAATGGGTTCGACGGAGAAACAAAACGTGTCCATAATGTCGGTGAACACACGCATCAGTCGTGCTGAATCAGTCTCACTCAAACCTCGAACTGCAGAGGGGCAACCCTAGCCAAATGCTCGCCACGGGGTTTCCTTCAACATGCCATTCTGGAGGACGACTAAATGTAACGCAGGAAGCAAGGGGGCGTGACTCATGACGCCATAGTACCTCACCCACAAATTTATATATTCGCTCACTGCCCGATGATAGGACAATCAATGAACAACCAACCAACCAAATGTAAGCAGGAAGAGCTTCACTAGTCCTGCCACAATCTACCCCCCGCTTCTGCATCGTCGCCCCGACGATGAATAAACATTCACCACTCAGTTCCAAGGCCTAAACAATACCGAAACGGTCCTAGATGTCCCCTCCAACAGCTCCCCGTCATTACCCACCCCTCTCGCAGCCCGCGGGAGATGGTGGATATTGAAATGTTGACCAGCTGTAGCTCGCCCAGACCGTCGCGGTACTACCTCACCATCGGACAAACTTTCTGGCAATTGGGCAAACTCGTTTTCAAGAGGCTGACCCAAATTATCTGGAGCCCCCAGTCCACTGCTAGCGGAAGACCCCAAATGCCCTGGGTCAACTGGTAGCCCAACATCTGCAGCCAGAGAAGTTTCTGAAATCACAACCCACAAATACCCCTGCTCAACCTCCTCGGAAACCTCCTCACCCAAAGATGGCACCACTTCAACTACCGGCCTACGAGTGGATGCATGGACAGGAAAGTCCTTCTGGGTACGAACCTTCAACATCGAACGATGCACCTGCCTCACCTTATCCAAAGCGTCTACAGGGGCAATAGAATAAACTGAACCTCTCTCTTTAGGGGCCTTCACCACCTTGTACACCACTGCGCTCCACAGGTCACGGATCTTTGATCGACCTCTCACGCCGACGTCCCAGAGATATACTAGTTGACCCTGCCTCAGTGGTGTATCCCGCACATGCGAGTCATGTTGTATCTTACGGCGCTCTGCAGCGACTCTAAGGTGCTCCTTCAAAAGCTATCTGCAATCGGGTTTGATGCTCTATAACCCACTCATGCACACTTCCTGCAGTCACCTCCTCCACTCTACCTAACAAAAAATCAACTCGTAAACGGGGCTCTTGACCAAACATCAAATAGTATGGTGACTCGCCAGTTGATTGATGGGAAGTGGTATTGTAGCTAAACAGTACCTGCGGCAGACATGACGCCCAATCCCGCTTACTTGAAGGAGGCAGAGTGCGCAAAAGGTTATGCAAGGTCCTATTGAACCGCTCGCACTGGCCATTTCCTGCAGGATGGTAAGGCGTGGTTCGAGACTTCTCCACCTTATACAGATTACAAAACTGCCGTATAAGTGAAGATTCAAAGTTGCGGCCCTGATCAGCATGTATACGACCAGGGACCCCAAACTTACAGAACCATTCCACCACAAGCACTTGAGCCAACGTTTCTGCTCTCTGATCCCACGTAGGAACCGCCAGGGTGTACTTTGTGAAGACATCGGTCATCACTAGCACGTTCTCCAAACCTGAACTGGACGGTTCCAACACAGTGAAATCAATGGCCAAGATCTCATTTGACCTAGAGGCCAGCAAATGCCCCATGAAACTGCCACATCTATAAAAAATTGTATACCAATATTTGCAAAGGATATTCTTAACAGGCATCTCTAGTGATGATAGGGAGAAGAGAGCGCTCAGTGAGTGCACAGGACAGATATTAGCAGATCGACAATAGATAGCAAGGACGACATTTACATTTCCCATTACGTCAACACGTCAAGAACGCATTCTACATTTACATGCATTTCTATACCTGATGAGGGGAGACGTGAAAGTTAATAAAACTTGCTGCTTCACCATCAGTCTCTGTTTTGTCTGAGCAGCTCAGTGCACTCAGTGAGTGCACAGGACAGATATTAGCAGATCGACCAAAAAGAGATAGCAAGAGATGGCAGATTAAAAAAAAGAAGGGTTACGATCAGGCAAGAGGTAGGACCTGCGTAAATACTGGAGAAGCTTTCCAGGGGTGGAGCGAATTTATGGCGCAAGAAGGCCTGGAATCGGACGTCGAGGTTGCTTTGTTTCTTTTTGATAGGTAAGTTACGTTGATTTTGCTTTTTCTCACAACTATTCTGTGTTGGCTTTTGTTTGAATATGCTGCGGCTGGCAGGCATAGCAGATTCCGCCATCGTAGCTTCCAGGCTTGCGTACGTACATGTGGGGCGGAGTTATTAAAATAGGAGCGAGTTCCTGTTGTATGGGCGTGTTTGTTTTGGTGCTTTCAAATATCAACATCGTTTTGGCAAAAATCGCTTAGTGCACCTTTAAGTCAAGTCACCTTGTTTTGTATAGCGCTTTATACAATACTGATTGTGTCAGCTTTACAATGTCAAGCAGCTTTACAATGTCAAACAGGAAAATAGTTTGTCAATAAAGCAAGAAGACAATAACAAAGAGTCATTTTTCCAGCTAAAGTCATCTGAGTGTAAACAACATAGTAAACATTTAATAAATTAGACATTCCCACAGCACTGTATATGCCAGCTCAGATGTAGATTCTGTGCCATCCCATTCTAAAATCCTTTACTGCGGTGCTGAGTCTGCCGGTTGGGGACTGAGGTTTTCTCTCTCCATGTCCGCTGCCAAGCCCCGGACCCGCAATTCCTGACTGTGCTGCTCTCTCTGCGTGTCCGCTGCCTTGCCCGGGACCCACTACTCCTGAACTCTCCTGACAAGTTTCTTGAGTTTTGGTTACTACCAGTTTTGTGTCCACCAATAGTGCCAGTGCACGGCATACTGCCTGTGTTCTCTTCAGTTAATAAAGAGAGTGTCTGAATTTAATTTTGCTCTTGGGTCCTCTGTTTTCCTGACAGAATAATCTGACCCGGCGAAGGAGGCACCAATCCGCTCAGCAGTCGAGCTGCGGGGAGCAATGCTGGTGTAAGGTCCACACACTTGGCCCAAGGAAGGTATCCAGTGGTGGATGAAGGTTTCTTGCGTGTTCGGTCTTTTCAGCGCGCAGAGTTATTCAATTTAGACTTAACTCAAATCTGACTCCATTTTATTATCTAATCTGACTCCATTTTAGTATGACCTCGAATTTAGGTTGAAAGGCAAATTGGTTGTTTGTCGGTCTCTAATTATTCTGACATTTGATTATTCTAGTTAACTCTTTACTTTGTATTTTCTCGTTCATTAGGAATTTATGTTGTGTAGGATGCCTCACAGCGGCCGTTATGCGTGGGCTCCACGATCACAAAACTCGCCAGTCTGATCCTTATCCAGAGGTTTGTGGCTAATACTATTTCATATATTTTAAATAGTAGGTTTGTTTAGCCCCCTACAGTTACCCATGTAATACTCAAACATTAATCAGCGGTTCTTCTAGAACCCCTTGTCTAGACCCCGGACCCTTTTGCTACAATCCTTTAAATACAAACCCAAGATAAAACATCCCCCAAATGGAGCCATGTACAAACAATTGGAATTTACATTAACCCAGGTCCCAGACCTGGGTGGTTCGCACCTCAATGGGAAACAGAAGGTAATTTGCATGGAATGACTCTCTACGGTAATCAAAGTATCTCTTAACTCTTAGGATCTGTATTATCTTTTAGTCTACTTTTGTAAGATTAAGACCATTGTACCACTCACCCTGAGACTATTCAAATGAAACCAAACATGACTGTAAATCTTATTTGCATTCTGAGTGAATCCAGTGGAGGGAGCAGATGAAAAGGCACTGATGCATATGTGAGAGAGGCGTTTCCTGCGCCACCCCTCTGTGGGGTGTCTTGAAGATGCCAGTGTATTGTCTGTTTCTCAGGAGATCAAAGTATCTGAGTTTCTTTTATCCTTACACTGGGCAGACACGAAGAGGAGCTATCTGCAGCCAAGCACGTCATGGAGAGTCTGGCTGCACAGGTGACGGATTTGACCACATGCTTTCATCACCTACATCAGGATCAGTCGAGCCCATCAGCATCATGAAGTTCCATTGAACCCAAAGTCAACAATCCTCCTTGTTACTCGGGTGAGCCCACTGAATACTGAGCGTTCTTAACCCAGTGTGAGGTTGTGTTTTCCCTTCAGCCTTCCACCTACGCTGAGGATCGCACCAAGGTCGCCTTTGTTATTTCTCTGCTGTCTGGGCGGGCACGTAATTGGGGAGCAGGCCGTGTGCTGTGATCAGTTCACCCTGTTCAAGGAGGAGATGATTAAGGTGTTTGACCGAACTTTCTATGGGCGTGAGGCTTCCCGTCTCCTCGCGGTGCTGCGCCAGGGGAGACACTCTGTAGCAGACTATGCCATAGAGTTCCACACACTGGCGGCCACATGTGAGAGGAATGAGCTGTCTTTGTTTGCGCGCTTCTTGGAGGGGCTGAATATGGATCTCAAGGATGAGATTTATGCTCGCGAGCCTCCTGCTCACCTGGATCGGCTGGTGGAGTTAGCTATTCGATTTGACAAGCAATTTGAGCTGTGCTGCCACGCTCAAGGTGCGGTCACTGAACCACGTACACTCCAGCCCACAGCAGCTGTCTCACCTGAGAAACCTGAGCCCATGCAACTGGGTGGGATTCGAATCTCTTTAGCTGAATGACAGCGCCGCATCCTCAAAAGACTTTACTGCGGCGCCTCATTTTGTCACTACATGTCCGCTAAAAGCCAGGGCTCACCAGTACCCCCGCAACTGCTCTCTCCCCGTCTCCTAAGACACGCACCACTTTTGCGGCTGTTCTCAGCTGGGCTGGCTCAACAATTTCCAGCATGGCTCTCATCGATTCGGGAACTGAGGGGAATTTCATTGATGAGTTGTGGGCCCTTGAACAGGGTATACCCTTGCATGATTTAAAGGACCCACCCACAGTCTTTGCCCTGGATGGCCGAGATCTGTCGAAGGTCCATCGAGCCACCATCCCGGTGAGTCTCATCATCAAGAGACTATCACCTTTTTTACTTCTCAGTCTCCTTTTACACCAGTCCTTGGCTAGTGCAGCATAATCATCAGATTAACTGGGCAGAAGGGACTATTTTGTCATGGAGTCTGTCGTGTCATGTTGAGTGTTTAGTATCTGCTGTTCCTACTGTTTCTTCTGTTTCTGTGTTTCAGGAGGATCCCGGTGATTTGTCTGGAGTGTCGGAGGAGTACCACGATCTGCGGGCAGTGTTTAGTCATTCCCGGGCTGCTTCTCGCTCTCCTCATCGACCTTATGACTGTAGCACTGATCTTCTCCCTGGCACAACTCTGCCTCGCGGGAGATTGTATTCCCTGTCCTGATCAAGGAATATCTCACCAACTCACTCGCCGCTGGTACCATAGTCCAGTCCACCTCTTCCACCGGGGCATGAAAAATGAAGACGGCTTTTTGTGTCCCTGCATAGATTACCGTGGGCTGAACGAGATCACTATGAAGAACTGGTACCCGTTACTGCTAATGACATCAGCTTTCGAGATCTTGCAGGGAACATAGATTTTCACGAGGTTGGATATCTGCAATGCATATCATTTAGTGCACATAAAGGAGGGAGATGAGTGGAAGACTGAGAGGGGACCCTAGTTTGCCTCTCAGTTTTGGAGGGAGTTCTGCTGGCAGATCGGAGCTTCCACCAGTCTGTCTTCAGGATTCCACCCACAAACTAATGGGCAGGTTGAACGAGCAAATCAGATTCTTGGTCGCATGCTTCGTAGTCAGGAGTACCACAATCCCTCGTCCTGGTGTGACCAACTGAGAATATGCCTATAATTCACTGTCGTCGTCATCCGCGGGTTTATCTCCTTTCCATTGTTGCCTTGTTTACCAGCCACCTCTGTTCCCTTCTCAGGAGTCTGTGGCTGCGTTCGAAACCGCATACTCAATGAGTAGGTACTTAATTTCAATAAGTACTTACTTAACGAGCGCTAAAAGAGTACGTACTCTACAGCCAAATCTCGTTAAGTATGAATGTGATCCATGCATCAACCGCCATGTTGACGTTATCATGACGTTACAAGCGCAACGACTTAATAGATACGAGCGACAGGTTTAATACCTCTATCTGTAAATATTTTGATGTTGATGAAATTTGCTGATTGTGTGGTCTTGTTGGAGAAACAGCTGCCTTTTTATTGTGATTGCAGTATAACCAATACATTTTGGGTTGATTTAAGTTTTTATTTTTTTTTACCCTATTAATATGACCCACAATTTTATCCTTAAATATATTATATTTTATTATGAAAACCCCAAATTGTTGTCTTTTGAATATGTTAATTTCATCCACAAGCAAAACCGGCTTAAATCTCCTTTGTTTTCCTCTTTTTCTTGTTTAACTCTCTTTGTTTCCTCCCTCAGGCTTATAAATCGCAACAACAACAACAGCAAATGCAATTTTTGATGCTTTATGATTATATGAATATTATGATTATTCAAAGATATTTACCCTTGTAATTGTGCCTTTTTTCTGTGTATATATTCTCATACAATGATGTACGCAAACCCATTGTATTTATGTTTTCTATTATGATTGTTCATTGTTAAAGATACAGCCATCTTTCCCTGAGCTTGTATGTAATTATAAGTTCTGCAGTAATAATAAAAAGAACATAAGAGGGACAGGTGCACTAACACCTCATAGCATCAGTAACTACACAACCCTACCTAGTACAGTTTTCCTCAGCGTTTGGTGCATGACAATCTGTCATTGTCTAAATTAGCCTACGTTTTGTCATCATTAACAAACTTAACTATTCAGATTTTTGAACTCACGGCGGTGACCTCGTTTGCGTCAAAACTATTGCTCGTAATTAGTGATACGATGGCGAATGAAGATGATGCTCTTGCGGCGGCCGTTCACTGTGGTCCAGTTTTCACTTTCACTGTGGTAAAAAAAAAACTACCGCGAGCAAGTACTGACTCTCTGAGTGAAACAATTAAACGGAGTTGAAACTGCTAAAGCAACCAGCGCCCTCGAATGGTCAAAGCAAACACCACATGATAAAGCGTTAATATGTGGGCTTTAAACGCTCTTCTTGCCATTGTTTTACTTTGTAGGGTGTTGTAAAGTCTCATTGAGAACTGGGACGCCTGGGTACTCTGAACTCAGACACTTTTAATATTGATGAATAGCATGAAGTGCTATTGGAGCATTATAACATTTAACCAGAGCTAACGTCGTAGTCACGAGGATTGAGAGACGCCAAAGGAAGTAATGTGACTTGCAAATGTTTAACAGATATAAATGCAACCTTTTTTTAGATATATTATGTTGGGTTATGTCACCTTTGTTATACTATGACTGTATACGTTTGTTCAGTATAGTCTCGGTGTTAAATAAAACAGTACAGACTAAATATAACCTGCAACCCAACAGAACAATAAACGTTAGTTAGGCCTAGCTCAGAAATATCAGCTCAAGAGCAAGTGTGTTTCACCATTGCATTTAAGCTTCTTTGTCAAGTCAAGTCACCTTTATTTATATAGCGGTTTTAACAATACAGATTGTGTCAAAGCAACTGTACAGCATTAATTAGGAAAATAGTGTGTCAATAATGCAAAGTGACAATAGTAAACACTCATTTTTCAGTTAAAGGCAGTTCATCATTGTATTCAGTGATGTCATCATTCAGCTCAGTTCAGTTTAAATAGTATCAGTTCAATCAAGTCAACGATATCGCTGGAAATGAAGTGTCCCCAACTAAGCAAGCCAGAGCTGACAGCGGCAAGGAACCAAAAGAATGGAGAAAAAACCTTGGAAGAAACCAGGCTCAGTCGGGGGGCCAGTTCTCCTCTGGCCAGACGAAACCAGCAGTTCAATTCCAGGCTGCAGCAAAGTCACATTGTGCAGAGGAATCATCTGGTTCCTGTGATCTTGTCCCGGTGGTCGTCTGAGACAAGGTCATTACAGGGGATCTGTATCTGGGGCTCATCTAGTTGTCCTGGTCTCCGCTGACATTCAGGGCTGTAGAGGTCCTCTCTAAGTGCTGATCCTCGCATCCAAAGCTGTATCTAGAGCCCTCACATTCTTACTGTCCTCTATTAAAGTTTGGATGCGTGTCTCTAATTCTGAAATCTTCTCTGTCAGCCTAACTATTTCCCTGCATTCATCACATGTGAATCCCTCGTTGCCGACAGAGAGAGATAAACTATACATGTGGCAAGCGGTGCAAACAACAATAGCAGGAGAAGAAGCCATTACTCACTGTGATTGATGAATGATTCTTACTTACCACAGTTGTTTGATGAACTTATAAATAACAACAACAACAGCAAATGCAATTTTTTTGATGCTTTATGATTATATGAATATTATGATTATTCAAAGATATTTACCCTTCTAATTTTGCCTTTTTTTCTGTGTATATATTCTCATACAATGATGTACGCAAACCCATTGTATTTATGTTTTCTATTATGATTATTCATTGTTAAAGGTACAACCATTTTTTTCCCTGAGCTTGTCAGTAATTAAAAGTTCTGCAGTAATAATAATAGAAAGAAGATAAGAGAGGTGCACTAACACCTCATAGCATCAGTAAATCCACAACCCTACCTAGTACGGTTTTCAAAGGAGACGTCGGGCAGCTGCTTGAAGATCTCGCCTTTGGAGAAGACTGCTGATATTATACTCAAAAAATGTAAGTATTACTACTTAAAAAATAAGATTACCCCAAAATGCATTGCTAGCCCACCCCAACACTTACAATAATGATAAATGCTGACCAAAAAACAATTGATTAAATATATAATTTTAGTAAAACAAGCCAAATGTAATTTGTTTTGTCATATGCCATGGCTATGCATGAATACACACTAGACAAATGCAGCCAAGGTGAATACATCTCAACTTTCAGTCAAGTAATTAATGCACAAGTTAATGAAACAATTATATGTTATTTACTGACAACAACAGGAAACATGAATATCAGTAAAAGAATTAATAAAAGTAACCATGGAAATCAACAACAAAGTCGACAACACATGAAACAAAGATTTATTCAAACTTTTCTAACGATGTATTTACAGGCAGTGAACCTACTGCCATCTCATCTACTGCTTATTCTGATGAACACCACCGTGTCCACCTTCACCTGTCTCTGCTTTCCATCATGTCCCTCATTGCTGCAGTCAGACTGAATCTGATCCTGGATGGGAAAGGGACATTGAGGCTGTCCTTGCCTGAGTGCCCAGAGAGAATGAGGAAGACCATGATGACGCCCCTGAACCACACAATCTTGAACATGTGCGGGACAATCTCACTGCTGCTGTGTCTGCTCCAAACATCTGTGTGCCTGCTCTCCATGAGAACGACTACCTGTAAAACATTTACACAGAGTAAAACATTTTAAATCTCATGTTGTCAGCACTCCATTTCTTGCCAAATTTCATTTCATATGTTTACAATTACATGCTAATTTAATATAAATTCAGTCATTATTTGCTTGTCTCAACGCTGTCCAATCCTTGTGCTGCTGTGGACATCTCTATCCTCACTGCAAAAATGCACAAACACAATACAAAAGCAGTCATTTTAACAGCACAATGTAATTTCATTTCTGGATTAGAAGTAACGAAATGATCTTACTTTATGTTTTTGTTTCAGGTTTTCCGTTTTTTTCCACAAATGCAGCCGTCACCTTTCCTTGCAGGTCCTGCTCCACCACAAAAGCTCTGCAGCAAATGCACAGGATTTAAGAATAAGAAAAGTGCTCTAATAACTCTGCTTAAAATTGCAATAATTACAATAAAATACAACTTAAGATTTAAAATATGTTTTATTAATTTCTGTAGTATACTCACTCAAAGCCTTTGATGGCAGCTAGCATTCCTTCATCAGTCACTCTGCAGCAGATAAACACATGTGTGTCTCATCTGTCCCTGTAACATCCAGACAAGATTCTCGTCATCGCTGTGATTTACCTGCTCAATACTGCAATTTACATGTTGAGGAAGTTGCTAATGTGTTAACTCACTTTTTATCCAACACAAATGTTCCTCAATTTATCAACAGTACTAATGAACAAATAAAACAGATAGTTTATGTTTAGTTACTCTATGTAGATTTATTTATTTACATTACATTCAACTAATGTAAGCAGTGGTTGACAACAGTGAATTCTACTACATACTAGCGCACATACATCACACCAATGTTTATTTCATGTCTATTAGGTGTGCCCATCTGTAATTATTTTCGAACATTTTCCTGAGACATATTAAATAGACATTTAGTTATCATCTTTAAGATGTATATAGTGTATGTAAATTCACTTTGAAGACGTACATGAGCTCCCATGTTCGTTATAACATAATAACACGTGTTTTTACAGGAAAATCACAGATATGCTATACTGTCTAGCGTTACACCTTCAGCAATTCAACAGTTTACTCTACAGTAGTTCAACAAATGCGATTTTAACACAAGGAACCATGTTTTGGTTTGTAATACTCACATTTGTAAACCCTCGTCGCTGTTCTCCGCCCTGTTCGATGATGACGTATCCTCTCCCGTGAGCTTCTGGGATAGAAAAGTGTTCATCAATGAACACTTCAGAATCTGGGCTAAAGCAGTAGGACATTCTGGGATTTCTCGCCTACTCTTTAATGAATACTGCAGTTTCGAACGTACTTCTTTCTTCACATACTCTTTTCTCATACTATATAGTAGGCAAGTAGGCATATTCGAACGCAACTTAAGTATACGTACGTCCGAATCTCGCGAGAATTAGTGCACCAGCCAGGTAGTTCTCGCCTACTCTTTTATGAATACTCAGAGTTCAAACATACTTATTCGCTCGTCTACTGCTTTCTGCCTACTATATAGTAGGGAAGTATGCGGTTTCGAACGCAGCGTGAGACTTATGTTCCCTCGGTGCAGGCATTTATTCAACGGTGCCATCTCACCTGGAGAACAGTGAGAACTGCGCTGTGCCACAACAGAGAACGCACACAATGCGCCACCAATCGACGGCGCACCAAGGCTCCAAAATACAATTGTGGCCAGAAGGTGTGACTTTCCACTCATAACTTGCCTCTCCAATCTACTTCGCATAAACTAGCACCCCGTTTTATAAGGCCCTTTTCCATTGTCAAAGTTCTTAGTCCTGTGGCGGTACGACTCAGATTACCTAGTTATCTGCAACGCGACCATCCTGTATTCCATGTTTCGTGTATTAAGCCTGTCATTTGTGCCCCTTCCCATTCCACCGCTTCTCCTGTTCTTGTCAAAATGAAGTACTTGGATGTCTTCATAACAGCATTTAAAATTAAAATCAGATGACAAGTTAAAAAGCATTAAACCTAAATAATTTTGAGGTGGCACACTACATACATTAATAATGAATGACTGAACTAATTCAATGATTATTCCTTGCACAATCGCTGACTTTACATCTCAAGACAAGAAATACCAATAAATGAAAATTGTCAGGAACACAAAAGCCCTTCAATTACAGATTCACCTCAGGATGAACAATTATGAAAAACACGTCTGAGAAAGAACAATATTAAATCAAAGATGGCACTTGATCAAAGCTAATTGTCAAAAATCTAGCGTAGCGTTAGTTCTGGCAGGTCACGTTAGTCAAGCTCGCATCAGCTGACTCTCAGCTGATCCACATCAACCTATGGGAATACGACACCTATCTAAGCATTCATATATAAGGTCCCTCAGTATTATCAGCAGTTTTCGCATTGCTCAATAGCTAATTACCCTCCTCCATCCCCAACTCCTCCTCTGTCAGTCAGGATTCAGCCTTCTGATTATCCTTTGAATCAGACTAATTCTAAAATGTGTACATAAAATTATTGAACATTAACAATATCTGCAATACATTTATGTTAGTTCTGTTTACCCTGGGGGGTTATTGCTGCTCTCATCCATGCTAGGCTGCATGAATGCGCAGGGAGTTCTTGCCCAGAACAGAACCATACCACCAATCCAAACTGTATGCTAATTGTAACAGAATATAATATGGGCGTATGCAGGGGGAGGGAGATAACTTTTTTCTTGAATGGACAGGCTTC
>NW_015656606.1:319706-326435 GCF_001515625.1 Sinocyclocheilus rhinocerous
CTCCTCCTCTGTCAGTCAGGATTCAGCCTTCGGATTCTCTTTTGAATCAGACTAATTCTAAAATGTGTACATAACATTATTGAACTTTAACGATATCTGCAATACATTTATGTTGGTTCTGTTCTGTTTACCCTGGGGGGTTTATCGCTGTCTCCCTGCTCTCATCCATGCTAGGCTGCATGGATGCGCAGGGAGTTCTTGCCCAGAACAGAACCATACCGCCAATTCAAACTGTATGCTAATTGTCAATCATCTTTGACGATAGTGGTCCTGACAGAAATTGAAAATTTTGAAAAACCTAATGAAACTGATGCTTTAGTGGATCAACTTAAAAGTGTTTTAACTAAACGTTTTTGGACTGAATGGAAACACTCACTTCACTGGTTTTGTTCCATCAAAATGTCACATTTCTTTCATCTCATCAGTCATTTCCTTAGCCTTTTTCCAAGAAAAAATGACATCCACATTATTTACATAGGCAAAATAATTGTATGCCTAGTCAAACGAACTTCACAAAGTTCATCAGGAGCAAGAAAAATACAATAAGCAGACATTTGTAGAAATAAGCAAGTACGATTTGTGGCAGATTAATGTAGGGGGAGCTTGAAAATGAAAAATGTAAATCACATAATGACAATGGCACATCATTTTTACACCTAGTATTTAATGTAAGCGTGTCAACATGACATTAATGCCTTGGCTAGCTTTAGAAAAAAAGTGTCCATCAAAGAGATTAGCAATGACATTTTGATAGCATTAATCACTGAACAGTTATTATTTTCAGTGAAATTGTGTTCACTTGTTTTGTTGCTAAAAAATGGTTTTAGATGGATGGGTGTAAACCTTTTTTTTCAGCTCCAGTCAGAGTGAAAAGTGGGAGGAGAGACAGGATCATGTGACTCTGATGTAACGTTAAACTAATGTGTTTCTCTCAGGAACAACATTCATTCAAACTTACTCAAATGAAAGCAGAAATAATCACGAACCACTTGAAATGAACTTGAGAATTTTCTACAAGAGTCTGTCGTTTTTACTGGGTAAGTAAAACACAATCTGTTTAATATCTTAGTGACCTACAGTCTGTTTTCTGCTTCATCTTTCAGACAGAGAAACACTTAACAGAAGACCCTAAAGCATAACTGGGTAACACTTTACAATAACCTTCCTTTAACCTTAGCTAATCCATTAACTAGCAATAGCTAACAATGAGAAATACATTTGTTACAGTATTTATAAATCTTTGTTCATGTTAGATAATAAAAATACACCATTTATTGTTAGTTCATGTTAGCTCAGGTTAATTAAATCATTTTAAAAGATACGAAGATCTAGAAGTTTTGATTTAAAAAAAAACTGTTCAGTATAGATGTAAAATTGTTGAAATTAACATGAATTATTATTAATTAATGCTGTAGATTTATTTTTATTTTTTCATTCTTAGTTTGTTGACTAATGTAGTTAACACGAACTAACAATGTTAACAAAGGAAGTTTATTGTAAAGCATTACCCATTATTGATTGTGTTGTTCTTGGTTAATGTTAACTAAACACCCTCAAACCATATTGTGTGTGTGATTTTCTTAAGTGTAAGTCTAGCAAAATGTAGGTTTATACTTATTAGACAAATTGCTCCCACTTTATATTGTGGCCCTAATACATGTGTACTTACATAGTAACTAGATAGGTTTAGGGGTGGAAATGGGATCCAGTGGGTGGAGATGGGTAGGTTCAGGGGTGGAAATAGGATCCAGATGGTGGAGATGGGTAGGTTTAGGGATATGTAAAGTGGGAGGAGTTGGATCTCAAGTTGGTGGAGTTGGTGCACCACTGTAATACCAGTGTACTTACATGGTAACTCCTCAGGAACTGTCCACTTAATATAAAGTGTAACATTCTGGACACCAACCACAATTTATATGTAAAGCCTAACTTACTTTAACATCAGAGTAATTACATGGTAAATCCATAGGAATTGTTTAGTTACTATAAAGTATAACACTTTCTTTACCAAAAAGTGCTGTTAGTCCTGTTACACATTTGTACTTTCATTACCAAAAAAGTGTTGTTACCAATGTCCTGTTACACATTTGTACTTACACATACCATTCAGTGGGTTGTTATATATGTGTAGTTACACAAACATTACAGCTGTAGATACTATGTATCAATGTGTACTTAGATGCTATGTACCAATGTGTACTTACACTGTGGTTACATACTACGTACACACCTAGTTACTATGTAAGTACACAGGTATTAGGGCCACAATATAAAGTGGGACCAAAAAATCGTCAAATACTGAGCATTATTCTGTGTTTCTCATTTCAAGGGGTTTTCTCCGTTCAAACAAAGGCAGGAATAGAAGGTAAATATTTAAACTCTTAAATGTCATCAATTAACATTATTACATCTTTTGTTAGTGAGTTTGTGCTGCTGTGAAACATTTTCGGGGCTCTATAATATACATATTTTAGACACATGATAAAAAAGAATTAACTTAATGCAAAGGAAATGTAAAAACCAATGCATTTATAAAATAAAGTAGGTTCAGAAAAATTCAGTTATTAGAAATCACTCAACCTAACAATTTTACATTTATACTGAACAAAGCAGAAGGACTACTTAAGATTCACTATTTCTTTTACTAAGTATAATTGATGCCAGTTTTAGAACTTACAATGAGTATTCCTGAAACACTTCCCTTCATGATAATAGCCTTGTGTCATCTAGAACAGTGTTTCCCAACCGTTTTTTAGTCGCGGCACCCTTTGGAAATTTTAACAAACTTGTGGCACCCTGCAAAATTAATTTTGTCACAATATTTGAATTTCTAACTTCGATATGATAATTTGAAAAATATAGATATTCAGTACAACAGGGAAGAACTGCAGAATATAATGTCATACAGATATTTTTGAATATTATTTAAAAAAATTGTCCATCAATGGTGATAATCAGTAGGCTAATTTCTAATGAAGAGACCAATTTATATGACAGTTTTTAATGTAGGCTTTTATGTAAACATTATGCAAATGGGGTGCTGTGTGTACATTAATGAGGAAAAAAAATTTACTTAAATGATTTTAGCAAATGGCTGCAATATAACAAAGAGTGAAAAATTTAAGGGGGTCTGAATACTTTCCGTACCCACTGTATCTTCCCTTCATGATGAACCAGAGGCATGACGGTGTTTGTGTGATTTTAGGTAGTTTTGACAGGCAGCCTTCATGCATAAAACAAAATGCAAAAGTCTTGTGATCTTGTGAAGCCTGCAAGATGGGAAAGAAAAACATTTAAAAGTGGCAGATGCAAAACTCACAAGATGGAAACAACAAAGCTTTACAGATAAAGACTGGGAAAACAGTCATACAAACCACTTATGTGGTTTGTATTCCTGAATAAATGAATAAATATCTTGGGAGGGGTGGGGGGGAATCATAGTGACACCAACTTTGAACACGTTTTACAATACTCATAATTTCAAAGCAGCTACACAGAAACCTATAATTTCCTGTCAGAATGGAAATAAATAAATGTAATGGTACAAAAGGTTTTCCACTAAACATATTCCAGTGAACGTAGCAGCATGGGGAACAGCCGTTCATTCTTCAGATTCTTCCGACTGGTATGCCCCAAACGCTCTGGATGGGTTGAGCTACACCTGTACTCATACTACGACACAAACTGACCCGTGGTGGAAGCTGGATCTGATGAAGACGTACGGCGTGAACAGAGTGACCATCACTAACAGAGCCGGCTGCTGTGAAAGCAGGATAGATGGGGCAGAGATTCGGATTGGAAACAAGCCTTCAGATCTTCTCAGCAACCCAGTGTGAGTCTCTCTGATATATTCTTATATAAAGAGATGCTGGCCTGTTGGTCAGTAAGTTTGTCTTTTTCTTATATTCACTATATTCACTATTTTCAGGTGCTTAGACTATATTAACATTGGTATAAGTCCACAAAATAAAATCAAAAATAGGCCTATACAGAAAGCAGCAACAGTTCACTGGAATTGCCTGGAATTCACCCTATCTAAATCCTCACTAAATACCACGATACATTTTCACATAACTAATCCAAAACATTTAAAAAGTTTTAAAAGTTTGACGGTTTTCAATTTGAAATAGTTTGAAGTTTAAAATAGTTTTGAAGATTAACGTTTGAATGTTTTGAAGGCAATACAGTCTATTAGAAAATTAGTTACATTTATCATGTTTGTTATATATATATATATATATATATATATAATAATAATAAAAGTGACAATCAGCTTTACTAAACAGCTTTACTAAAGTGAAGAGTCATACTAATAATGAGCATCAAAAGCACAGGAGCAGCTCACTCTTTTGTCTTTCTCCAGATGTATTGTAGTTTCTACTATTCCAGCAGGAGCTACCTACAGCTACTCGTGTCATGGGATGGAGGGACGGTATGTTACTGTGAATATTCCTGGAACTTCAAAGATTCTTACTCTCTCGTGTCATGGGATGGAGGGACGTTACGTTTTTGTGAATCTTCCTGGAACTTCAAAGATTCTTACTCTCTGTGAAGTGGGAGTCTATGTGATTTTTCCAGGTAATTCAGAGCTACTTAACAACCTGGTCTAAATCCTTTCCAGGCAAATTTGACTTTAATATATTTAATTATTATTTATAAGGGACTTTGTCAAGACTCAACCATCTCATACAGATCTGATAGAAATGCATTCCTAGATTGAACTAAACCTCCTGAAACACTTTCAAATATAAAATATGCTTACTAAAATAATTTCTTGACACTACGACATCTTCCAGATAATTTGGCAACAGGAAGAAACGTCACACAGTCGTCAAACTTTGGCGCCTGGTTTGCTGAACAGGCCATTGATTTTAATCCAGGTTTAACAAAATCATATTCAGCATGTTCCTCAACCAGTGCTCAGACTAACTCATGGTGGAGGGTGGATCTGAGTTCAGTGTACCGAGTTAGTAGAGTTGTCGTCACAAACAGACTAGACTGCTGTCCAGAGCGAATAAACGGAGCGGAGATTCGCATCGGAAACTCTTTGGAGAACAACGGCAACAACCATCCCATGTGAGACCCTATTTTAGTGACTTAATATCCATAGAAATCCCTGAAAACACACATAAAGAAAGACTAGAAGTCTAAATTTTGTTTTCTGTGTCTCTCTTTAGATGTGCTGTGATTTCTAGCATTCCAGCTGGTGTTTCCTTCACCTACATATGTAACGATATGGAGGGTCGATACGTGAATCTGTTCATTCCTGGAGATAAAAGGTTTCTTACTGTGTGTGAGGTGGAGGTCTACGGAGTAGGTGTGATGAAATTTAGTGTTTTGGGAAACTAAAACTATTGTGAAATTATTAAACATTTTCTCAATAGTTGATATTTGTCGATTTATTGTTTTTAAAACAGTTGTATGCTCTCAGCTTTCAATAATTTACTACATAAAATGCATTTGTGTTTGACACTAAACCATATCCATCCTTATAGTAAATTAACCTGTATTTAATTTAATGTCATCAGGGTCTTTTTTTTTTTTTACATTGATTTTTCAGGATCACTACACAACCTCCAATTGCATCCGTTTAATCTTAAGTGACAGATACATTTGTACGAAATTGCTGTAGATATTGTAGTCACAATGCATTTCACGTTTTTAATATTTACATTTAGCATTTGTTTTTCTCTTCGGTCTCTGTATGTTCACTCTCATCTTCCCTTTTAGATCTTTTTTTTAAGAGGACCTTTGTGAAGATGAAACTGAAATCCAGTTCGAGTCTGTCTGAACCTGCAGTGACAGCCCAGATCCTGTCACAGGTGAGAGAGGGAAACATACAGAAATCTGAAACCAAATCACACTGACAGCAGTTTTAAGAGATCTGCTCATTTCAGCTTCAATCTGCTCTGGCAAAACGAGGGATTTCTGTTGAGACGCTGCAATGGTCTCAACCGCCCAAACAGGAAGTGATGCGGAAGGAAGCTGCACCAGGTGAGTGTGTTCATACAAACACTGGAAAACGTCTCAGGTTACGTATGTAACCATGGTTCCCTGAGAAGGGAACGAGACACTGCGTCCTCTAGAGGTCGCTATAGGGGAACGCCTTCAGCGTGACCAGTGTCTGAAGCATACATCTAAACACGACAATGACATTGGCCGGCGACAGCCTATGACGTCATTACCCTGCGTGGTTACAGTATAAAAGGGCACTGGGATAACACGTCATCTGCTTCTTCGTCTGAAGCTTGCGTCCGAATCATGGCAAGGAAACTAGAGGACACAGTGTCTCGTTCCCTTCTCAGGGAACCATGGTTACATACGTAACCTGAGGCGTTCCCTTCCGAGGGAACTTCGAACTGCGTCCTCTAGAGGTCGCTATTGGGGACGGGATACCCACGCTGCCATGCTGAGGGGAGTGCATGCCAAAACTAAGGCGAGCACTAAGTACCAACTCAACCAAGTCAGAGGAGCTGCCCCAAGGACATTTTGACGGCTGTCAGTGACATACTCCCTATGGCCAAAGGGCTGAGCTGTGCACCAAATAACTTACCTGTAAGGGCTGGCTTGTATAAAGCCCAGGACAAAGCTCAAGGCTTGGAATTAAAAATAAAAAGGATTCCTTTAAGGGGAGTAACAGCACAATAGGCGGAGTTGTGAGCCAGTGGGTCGGCACCCACTGGCAGACGAGCCACGAGCACTTTTTTATATGTTCTACATTTCATGTAT
>NW_015656606.1:326465-337166 GCF_001515625.1 Sinocyclocheilus rhinocerous
CTTGCATGTGCACTTAGCATAGATATGAATTTAGGAATACCGTAATGAACGAACAGGGAGACATAGGTTGAGTGGAGCCCATGGTGAAAACTAGGGCCTAACCAACTCAAAGAAAGGGAACGAGGCTACAGCGCATAACCCTTACCATACAGGATTTTAGAAAGTGCGCAAAATTCGTAGCGTGCACACTTACCACAATGTGGATTTTAGAAAGTGCACAGAAGCTGAGCGTGTGCACGTACCATAGTATGGATTTAGAAACACCGTTACTAAAGGGTAACCAAGAACCTGTCCCCTAGACAGGCCTAGACCCTATGTGACTGTGGAGGAGTCACTCAAGGAGTGACAATAATTCAGCGGGAGGCCGTATGCTCAGAGCGCATGTAGATTGAAAAAATCTCATAGAAAAAACCCTCCATGTGAGGGGAGTATCGCCAACTCAACCATAACAGTCACAGGACAGACCTCAAACTGCGAGCAGCGTGCTCATAGGTGACCCTCTAGGTGAGGGGAGCACTGCTAAGCTCGACCATGAAAAAGGTGTATCTCATAGAAAAACCCTCCATGTGAGGGGAGTGTCACCAACTCAAACAAAACAGTCACACCTCAAACTGGGAACAGCGTGCTCATAGGTGACCCTCTAAGTGAGGGGAGCACTGCTAAGCTCGACCAACAAAGAGAGCAGCCTAACGAGGGAGGCCGAGGGAGGCCTAACAAGCTGAGGCTGCTGCTCAATGGAGCTCCAAGGAGCTGAGGACCAAATGAGAGGAGACCTCAGACGCTCAATTGGGAGTGGCGTGCTCAAAGGTAACCCTCTAAAGTGAGGGGAGCACTGCTAAACTCACTAACAAAGAGAGCAGCCTAACGGGGAGGCAGAGAGAGGCCTAACAAGCTGAGGCTGCTGCTCAATGGAGCTCCAAAAACGCAGGACCTGCTTTTCAATGAGGGGAGGCCTCAGACACTCAATTGGGAGCGGCATGCTCAAAGGTAACCCTCTAAGGTGAGGGGAGCACAGCTAGGCTCGACCAAATAGGGACAACTAATCAGGGAGGCAGAAAGTGGCCAAACTACCTGATGTCGCTGTCACAGAGCTCAAAGAGCGGAGTGCTCGACCCTTAGCTAAGGGAGAGGAACACATCTCGACCGAAGCGATCAATAGCCCAGGAGCAAATTACCTAACTCTCAAGTAGAGAGAAGGACTCGCATAACCTGCTCAGTACCGGCAAGCTCATAAAAGACCCTCCCGCAGTGAGGGGAGCACAGCCATGTCTGGGGGCAGATTGACCGCAACTGGTACATCAGAAATGGGATCCAACTTAAAAGGGGATCGCACATTTTAACAGGGAACAACAGGGTCCCAGCATAGAGGCAACTGACTGAGGAGGAACCAGGATGGGCCTAACAACTCAGTATTTTTGCATACAAAGTTCTCGGGAGCAGCACTCTTGGCTCTCAAGCTGAGGCAGGCCTTCAAAGCACAAACTGAGAGCAATATGCTCATAGTTAATCCTAACAGTGAGGGGAGCATTCTCAGCTCGACCAGATGGCAGCACTAGATTAGAAGGGCAGTCTAGCAGGGCCCAAAGAGAGACCATCAACTGATGCAGCTGAATACAATCTCATGCTCTCTATCTCAATAGAGAGCATGGGTCCCGTTTAACTAGACCCGAAGATAACTTTAGAAACAACGGGACCCATTAACTTCTTCATCCTTGAAGAGCTACTGCTCCTCGGAGCCGAATCATTCAGGAAGGGTTCCCGCAGAACGAACCACGGCTCACGCGCAGACTCAAGCTCACGGTGCATCATCTGAAGGCAAAGCCCAAAGAGCCCTTCTGCTTAGTGGCACGGAGAGCAAGATCTGTGGTGTGATGCAACTCAGCCACCTCATCATAACAATACACTCCTATGAGAACAAAAGGAAATTACTGATAGGGAGAAATTTCCCATCAGGTCCTTTCCCTGTTCTGCCCATCAACCGCGAATCGCGGCAATGGGCATCCAATTCTCACCGCGACCACAATGCGCAGCACGCATTCAGCTCTCGCGGGAGCTAAACACGCTCTGCCCAAGCGCTAGATTACCTCAGAAATCAAGCGAGAACGACAACCGCTGCCGCGAATGCGTTGCTATTCCCGCGAGAGGCGAATGCACTCATGCAAACATTATCTACAAACTCGGGTAAATGGTGAAGTATTCACCTCCCCCTCAGTAGTCTTGTGAATGCATCACGATGAGCACAAGCCGTCTCCTCGTGAGGCGAGCGCGTTCAGTTCATGCTTATCCCTCACAAGAAACAAGCAATGAATGCAGAGCGCATCCAACTCCCTCGAGAGCTGAACGAGCTTGCTTTTCACCACACACACACACACACCGAACACGAGCCGTGTGAAACTGCGGGTATCAGAGCAAAGTGGAAGTGAAGACGAAGAAGAGGATGACGTGTTATCCCAGCGCTCTTTTATACTGTGATTGCGCAGGGTAATGACGTCATAGGCTGTCGCCAGCCAATGTCATTGTCGTGTTTAGATGTATGCTTCAGACACCGGTCACGCTGAAGGTGTTCCCCATAGCGACCTCTAGAGGACGCAGTTCGAAGGTCCCTCGGAAGGGAACTGGAAAAGACGGCTGATTTTGGAGTAAAATTATTCAAATAAATGTGTATATATTACAAATAAAATGGAAAATTATGTTTTATGATGTAATTAACTGTTTAATTTACAGCTCAATGTGCTGTAAGAAAGATATGATGATGATGGGGAAACCTAAACTCTCTTCAGATCAGCTTTGGTGTTCTTCATTTACCTGCTGGAATATTCTTCATTCCTCAGTGTTGATCACAATAAAGCTGTACATGAAAACTGAAAGTACTGATTCCAGAAATTGAATTTTAAGACATATAAACTGATTTCTGTGTTGCTTTAAAGCCATTTGTATTGTATAGCGTGTAAAGTACTTCACAACATAGAGGCAGTGTTATTTAGGTATAATTTACATACATGTATAATTTTTTTCAAAATATTTTCCATATTAATGTTATTTTATTACATTTTAATAAGAAAAATGTGTTTTTATATTTGATTTCAGTTAACATTTTAAGTAATATATATATATATATATTTTTGTATCAGTTATATATTAGCTATATATTTAGCAGGGGTGTAACGATACCCTCATGTCACGATTCAATACATATCACGATACTGAACTCACAAAACAATATTATTGCAATACTCCAAGACATATGGTAAAAGGTTAACAGAAAATGTACTGTTGATTAAAATCCTAAATTTGGTAATACATCAGGGGTGGAAATTAATAGTCTTGGACTTGGTGCTGGTAACTCAATGCACAGGACAATGATGACACCAGAATAAAAATATTCATGATTCTGAGGCTGAAAATACATAATTATTTTACATGAATATGCTTGCACTCTGTCACTGACTAGATATATTTAAAATAATGTAGGCCACTTTTTTACTGGTAATATTAGACAATTGGCATTAGCAGGACCCACAAATATCCCCCCACTACATTATTATACATTATATATATAGTAGTTTAATGTAGTACTGACACTAAAACTCTGTAAAATAATTTTTCTTTTGGGTGAATTGTACACAATACAGATTGTCACTATCCACAATACATATCGTTGCATTTTTGTATTGCGATATATTGTTACACCCCTAATATTTAGTTATGCATTTTTAGTTAATGATAATAACCCTGTGTAGAGGATCTTCAGGAGGAACTACAGAATTTACTGCAGTTTACATTTTCTTCTTTTTTAGCTATTGCGTAGTTATTAGTGTTAAGAAAAAGAACAAAAATCCTCATACAAAAAGGTGCAGCCTAATATAACTTTAGAAAGTGTCAGAGGACTGCTAAGTGCAGAAATTAATATTAATTCATACATACTGTTTGGAATGCTAATGTTTCTTACCACTAAATGTCATCAGCAGCATATGTATTGATGTTATGAAAACCAAGCAAGTTTAACAACAGTTTTATTATTAATGATAAAATATTACATGGTACACAATAAATATGATATGATATGATCAGTAAGTCAATGTTGTTGTTTTTTTCCATTACTTCAACTCATCATAATAATTTAACCAATTTCAACTTAATTTTAAGTTACATGAGATTCAACTAGACAAGATTCTAAAAATTGAGATGAAAGGATTTGTACAGTCATTTTGAGTATACATAAGTTCAAATAGATGGATTTTTTTTAGCCGTGACAAGGAATGATTGTGAGCAATGATAGCCACTATAGAAAGTGAGAAATCAATAGAACAAGATCATTCACAACAATCACGAGAGAGTAAGAACATGAGAAACTGGTTTAGAATGGCACGCAAAGCATACAATTCAGCAGGAAAACTAATATGGTTGGTTCTTGTCATTATTTTAAACATTGTGTTTTGGGCTGACTGGTCAAAGCTAAAGGTGATGATGCCAGCAGTAAGGAGAACTGATCAATGCTGAGAATCTGTGAAAGTGAAAGTAAATGCTGATGGCTTGGGTATGCAATGCACACTTTATGTGCACATAATCCAATGTCGATTTCAATCTCTTCTGAATACTTTATTGAACATAACAAAAATGACTTCTTTATATACTTTTAGTGGTAATGATGATAGTAATGGTAGACATCCAACTTTCTTGAGTTTTGAGAGTATGTGCGGTTAAAAGCTGTATAAATTATCTCCACCAATGCGAGAGGAAGCGAAAAACTGTTTAAGGTTAAGCATGTAACCATGAGAGGGAATGAGACACTGCGTCCTCTAGCGGTCACTATGGGGAATGCCTCCAGCATGACCGGTGTCTGAAGTAAATGTCTAAACATGACAATAACATTGCCCGGTGACAACCTATGACATCACTACCAGTACGACCACAGTATAAAAGAATGCCGGAGGAGCAGGTCATTTACCTCTTCATCTGAAGAAGACAAAGCAGACAAGGCATGGCGAGTGGACAGGAATTATGGTTACATGGTGACAAAAACCCAAGACCCTATCCTAAGAACTTACCTGCTAAGGACCGAGCAGATATGGCTAGGCGTTTAGGTTTTACCAATCCCTGACCCGTCACCTAGGGGGACACCAAACCCCCTCATGTTAGAAGAAAGCCATTGTGTTTACAACTGTGACAATGAGCGCTTATCAGGATCAACTAAACACTGGGTTTTTAAAATAATGTGAAATATTTAAAGTTTGCGGCTTTTAAAATACATCCAAGAGTTTTACACACCTGTCTGTTATTGTGGGGACATTTCCACGCCCCTAAACATGATGCGGCACAAACCAAATCATGATTGGTAGCTTTACCTGTCAGTCATATGGCCTCTTGGGTGGGCCTTGCCATTCAAAGCAGCCAAGGTTCCCAGACCTTCTGCCGTCAGTCTGAAGATCTGGCTACGCAAGACTAGAAATGACAATTCCTCAACTTGATAACATGGAGCTCTGAAGAGCGAGACACTCATATGCAATTTTTATTTTATTTTTTTCCCGTAGAAAAGGGGAGTATCAAACTCAACCTGCAATGAGCCGGACAGGAAGGTCCAATTCTGATGGGCCTTCCATGCAGCCAGCTCAATCAGATCCTGACTAAGAAAGTCAGAGAGGCTCATAAAGCCCAGAGTTTGACTAAAATCAAGGCTTATACAAGTCAGCTCAGGGGGAGCCAAAAAGGTTTGCATCACCTTGTACTGTAGCAGGACAGAGTTCAAGGGAGCACAATACTCAGCATGACGACCCCCTCAAGCGGGAGGAGTACTGAACACTCTCAACCTATGCACATGATAGAGCTCTTGGGAGCAAGTACTCAGATAAAAACCATCTAAAGCGAGGGGAGTACTCTTATGCTCACCACCTTAGGCAGCGGCATACTCACAGGTGACCCTCTGAAGTGAGGGGAGCACTGCCAACTCGACCATAAGGGCATATCATCAGGGAGTCTCACAGAGGGCCTAACAATCTGACTTTACTGCAACACAGAGCTCTAGGGAGCAGAGTACTTTGCACAGCGACTCTCTAAAGCCAGAGGAGTACTAAGCGGGCTCAGCCAATGAGAAGAACAGAGCTCTCAGGAGCAATTACTCAGCATAACAGCCCTCTAAAATGAGGGGAGCACTCTTAAGCTTACCGCCTTGGGGAGCAGCATACTTTCAGATGACCCTCTGAGGCGAAGGGAGCACTGCTAAGCTCAACCATAAGGACAGCTCATCAGGGAGGCTCACAGAGGGTCTAACAACCTTACATCACTGCAGCACAGACCTCTAGAGAGCAGAGTACTCTGCATAATGACTCTCTAAACCGAGATGAGTACTAAGCATGCCCAACCTCCATGCAGAACAGAGCTCTCATAAGCAAGTACTCAGCATAATGACCCTCTAAAACGAGGGAAGTACTCTTGTGCTGACTGCCTCAGAGAGCAGCATACTCCCAGGTGACCCTCTGAAGTGTGGGGAGTACTGCCAAGCTCAAACTTGAGGGCAGCCCATCAGGGAGGCCCATCGAGGGCCTAACAACCTGGCATGGCTGAAGCACGGAGCTCTAAGGAGCAGAATACTCTGCAAAACAATTCTCTAGAACAAGAGGAGTACCTTCCAAGCTCAATCTACATGCAGAACAGAGCTCTAGGGAGCAAGTACTCAGCATAACTACCCTCTAAAGTGAGGGGAGTATTCTTATGCTCACTGCCTTAGAGAGTGGCATACTCAGAATAATGACCCTCTAAAGCGAGGGGTGTACTGCCAAGCTCGACTTGAAGGACAGCTTATCAGGGAGGCTCAAGGGTGCCCAATAACACAACATAACTGCAGCACGGAGCTCTATGTAGCGAAGCACTCAGCATAACAACCCTCTAGAGCGAGGGGAGTACAGCAAACTCAATCTAAAGTGCTGCTTATCTGGGAGGCTCACAGAGAGCCTAACAACCTGCAGCACAGAGCTCTAGAGTATAGCTCGGAGTACTCATCATAATGACCCTCTAAAGAGAATGAATGAGAATGAGAATGAGCTTTATTGCCAGGTATGTTTACACATACGGGAAATTTGTTTTAGTGACAGAAGCTCCACAGTGCAACAGAATGACAGTGACAAGATAGGACACAGATAATAAAAAGAATAATATACAAAATAGACAATGTACAAAATAGCAAAAACACAATATATAATATAGACAATTATGTATGTACATGTATGATATGTGCAAATTTGAAATGTAAAAATGTATGTGTGTTAAATAAATAAATGTATAATAGTGTTGTGTGTTCCACGTTTATTATCAATTGTTCATGAGATGGATTGCCTGAGGGAAGGAACTGTTCCTGTGTCTGGCCATTCTTGTGCGCAGTGCTCTGTAGCGTCGACCAGATGGAAACAGTTCAAAGAGGGAGTGTGTTGGATGTGAGGGGTCCAGAGTGATTTTGCTAGCCCTTTTTCTCACTCTGGATGAGTACAGTTCTTGGAGAGTAGGGAGGGTTGGACCAGTGCTTCGCTCAGCAGTCCGGACTATCCTCTGTAGTCTTCTGAGGTCAGATTTGGTAGCTGAGCTGAACCAGACAGTTATTGAAGTGCAGAGGACGGATTCAATGATGGTGGAGTAGAACTGTTTCAGCAGCTCCTGTGGCAGATTGAACTTCCTTAGTTGGCAAAGGAAATACAGCCTCTGCTGGGCCTTTTTGGACTATCCTCTGTAGTCTTCTGAGGTCAGATTTGGTAGCTGAGCTGAACCAGACAGTTATTGAAGTGCAGAGGATGGATTAAATAATGGCGGAGTAGAACTGTTTCAGCAGCTCCTGTGGCAGGTTGAACTTCCTCAGCTGGCGAAGGAAGTACAACCTCTGCTGGGCCTTTTTAACAAAAGAAAGTGAGAGGAGTACTAATTACATTCCTATGTGTAGAAGCAAGCACTCAGCATAATTACCCTCTAAAGTGAGGGTAGTTCAATCATGCCCCCCACCCTCAGGGAACGGCGTACTCAGTATGAAGACCCTCAAAGTGAGAGGATTACTGCCAAGCTTGACCTGAAGGGCAGCTTATCAGGGAGGCCCACACAAGAGCCTTACAATCTAATACAGCCACAGAACAAAGCTCTGGGGACAGACAGCGCTCTAGGGAGCGGTGTACTTAGCATAGCGAGGGGAGTACCTCCAGACTCTCCTTTAAGAGCAGCTGATCAGGGAGGCTCACAGAGAGCCTAGCAACCTGTAGGGTTGAAAATGATCAAAGACTTTTGCTTTCCTGTCCCAAACCTATCTTCAATAACAAAAGGGCAATTTGGCATTACTGAAGGCTCAGAAGTGCTGATTATGATCAAGGCCTGCAGGCCAACATATGTATACAGTACATTGGGGGTCTGCTAATTGTCACACCTTTTGCACGTAAGGGAAAGCTGTAATTTGCTAATTGGATTTTTTTGTTTTTAGTCACATGGTCAAGGAATGGATAAAAGAAGATTGTAACTGTTACTCTCTTTTCTTTGCAGTCGCTTTTCTTGGCTGGTGATCTCTCTTTCTTTGCTGGGGCCCTTTTGTTGGGGCTCTGTTCTCTCTCCATCTATCTCTCTCTCTCTCTCAGGTAACATTTTACATACATGCTGGTTACAATTAACTGTATATGTTTTACCATCCTTCATCTATTTTGTAACCTTTCGAGACCTAAACCGTAGGCGGTAGGCGCTCCATTCTCATCCCTCAAAAGAGAATCAAGCATACAAAGCTTTTCTCAGTGCAATCGCATCACGCAGCATGCATTTAGCTCCCCCAAGAGCCAAACATGCTCTGTTCAAAAACTAGATTCCCTTTAAGAATCAAGCGAGAACAGAAACTGCCACGAATGCATCACGTTGAGACTGTTCAACTCCCTCAAGAGCCAAATGCTCTAATGCAAATGCTGTCTACACTCTCGGGTAAAATGCAAAGCTTTACCTCTGCACTCACTAGTCCAGTGAATGCATAACAATGAGCACATCCCACTTTCTCACAAGTCAAACTCACAAAACAAAAAGAGTTGCAAAAAGTGCAATGAGTGCATTCATTTCCTTCAAGAACTGAACGCGTGTGCTTCTCACCCACACATACCACACGAGTCATGCAAATCCTCAGGTATCAAAAGAAAACTCCTGACACGGAGGTATAAACACTCTCAGCATGCTTGTTAGGTGTTTCCATAAACAAACTGTCTTGAATGAAGACGAAGAAGAGGATGATGTGTTCCTCCGGCATCCTTTTATACTATAGCCGCACTGGTAGTGAAGTCATAGGCTGTCGCTGGCCAATGTTATTGTCATGTTTAGACATGTGCTTCAGACACCGGTCACACTGGAGGCATTGCCTTAAAAAGGGAACTACATGCACAAAACATGCTGTACTGTACAGACACATACATACACAATAGATTTAACGTCTGAATACGTTTCTAACCAAACGGATGAGAAAATGTTTTTTTTTTTTTAATTTGCAATAAAAAAGGACCAGTACCTTTTCAGTTAACAGATATTTCCTTCAACTCAAAATGTGTAATTAGAGTAAAAACATCTGTGAAAATCAATACAGAAAATTCAGAACATTTTACAGACTTTTTTGGAATGTATGATTTTAAATTATTCTTACATTTTGTTCTTTATGTCAGAAGCATAATGCCCATTTGTCAAATGGATTCTGAATGCAACAACCACAAAATAGTTATTTTTACATATAGATCTCATAGTCATTTAACAGCTTGTCTGTATTTAAGGTACAGTAATTATAAAAAAGACAGTAAAAAGACAAAACATAAAGATAAAACAAGGAGGTTAAAGACAAAACAAGGTAGTGTAAGTTATTTCTGCTAACAATTATAGGGATTTGTGGATTGCCTTGGATATGTGTGTGTTTTGAGACTTTAACAAATACTCTTTAAAAAAAAATCAGATCTGTGTGGGTTTCAGAGAATTTTGATTTTTGTGCCTTCAGAGAATCTTTTTATTTATTTGGATTATTTGCTTTATGGTGTTATTTGTTTATTTCCTCCACCCAGTTTTAAAACAGTTTGCAAAACAAATGATGCTGCCTTAGATTTATCTATATTTCAATCATGACAACTCTCTGAACATTTTAGCATGGTGATGGATATGACAATGTGAATGTATTTGGTCTTGGCGGAACAGATCTGCTACGCTGCTGCTGAATTGCTGCTGTTGTGGGTTATTGTTGTAGTTGTAGATTATTGCTGCTGCTCTAAATTTGGGAATGCCCTCACTTGTAAAAACAGTGTAAAAATAAAGTAAATAAAGATCATTTATTTATTTATTTATTAGTTGGAAAAATGCAACATTGGAAACATTTTCTAGGTTACATTATACAGTAAGCTCATTGGCTGCATATGCAGCATGAACCAATCAGCTTGTGCCAAGTCGTTTAACTCTCTGAATATCATCAGTTACGTTAACACCCCGTCAGAATGCGCCATCTAGAGTTTCATGACTGAACTATATATTTCAATCATGACAACTCTCTGAACATTCTAGCATGGTGATGGATATGACAATGTTAATGTATTTTGGTCTTGGCGGAACAGATCTGCTATGCTGCTGCTGAATTGCTGCTGCTGTTGGTTATTGCTGTAGTTGTAGATTATTGCTGCTGCTGCAAGCAAGTACAGGAACTTGCTACTGCCAATGCATATGGTGATACGGTGC
>NW_015656606.1:337405-340276 GCF_001515625.1 Sinocyclocheilus rhinocerous
TAATATGCTTAACCAAATAATGCCTATTTTGCTTTGAAGAGTTCTATAAACCCTGCTGAACTGAATAGCAAAGTAATAAAATTCCTATTTCAACAAAAGTTCACTACCATCCAAGCGTTATCTTATCACTGAAATGTCATGCAACTAAATGTACTGTATGCTGCCGCTGCTATATTAGCAACAAAGATAATTGGATTGCCATGCAGACTGCTGCTAATATTTCTAACATTGCATTTTAATTTTGCCATGCGTGCTAGAGGTCTACACGGGTCCAAAAATTCGTACCCGAACCCGAAGAGACCCGTAAATGTGCTACACTGAACCGACCCGGACCCGTCTATGAGGAAAAATTTTAGATATAACAACAAGACGGTTCATTCATAATATTATTTAAAAAAAATAATCAATAATAACTCACATCACTCATGAAGGTATCCATTATCACCGTGCGTGTGCATTAACTCCGCCCACCTTGCTTCTGATGATGTCGTTCGTTTTTTTTCCCCACCTTATTTCAAATTACTGACTCACACTTTTCTCATCCTAATTTTACAAGTTGAAAGTTACAAAACAACACACGCACAGCGCTGACTGACTCTGATAACGGCCGGGTGTTCTCCGAGTCCGATCGACTCGGGTATTACACACAATGTTAAACAGACCCGGTACCCGAAGTAATAGATTGGAACCCGACCCGGACCCGGCTGACCATTTAAAATATAGCCCCGAACCCGTACGGATCCCGGGTCCTCGGGTCTCGGGTCCTCCGTGTAGACCTCTAATGCGTGCTGCTGCTATTAAAATTAACTAAACTAGCGATCTGAATAGCTATGCAATGCATAATGCTGCTATAGCTGCACAAAAGTACTTAGAATTGCTATAAGCGTCTTTATTAACAAGCAAACGCAATCAAATAATGCCTTTTTTGCTTTGAAGAGTCCACAAAATATACTGTAAGCCCTGTTAAAGAAGCAAATAAATAAAATGCCTATTTCACTTTAAAGAGTTACTTACCCCATGCGTTATCTGAAATTTCAAGCAACTATAGTACTTTCTGCTGCCGCTGCTATATTAGCAACAATGATAATTGGATTGCCATGCAGACTGCTGCTAATATTTCTAACATTGCATCTGAATTTTGCCATGCGTGCTGCTGCTATTAAAATTCACTAAACTAGTGATCTGAATAGCTATGCAATGCATAATGCTGCTATAGCTGCACAAAAGTACTTAGAATTGCTATAAGCGTCTTTATTAACAAGCAAACGCAATCAAATAATGCCTATTTTGGCTTGAAAAGTTCACAATCTACTGTAAGCCCTGTTAATGCAAATAAGTAAAATGCCTATTTCACTTTAAAGAGTTACTTACCCCATGCGTTATCGCTGAAATTTCAAGCAACTAAAATACTTTCTGCTGCCGCTGCTGTATTAGCAACAATAATTTGACTTCCTGCTGCTAATATTATTTCTAACATTGCATATGAAATTGCTATGCATGCTGATGCTATTAAATTAGCTACATGTGACCTGAATACTATGCATACTGCTGCTACAGCTGCACAAAGGTACTTAGAATTGCTATAGGCCCCTTTTAAATAAACAAAACACAAATGATGCCTATTCGCTTGAAGAGTTCACATACCATCCATTTTAAGTCACTGAAACTTCAGCAATTGTAAGTCACTTTGGATAAAAGCGTCTGCAAAATGAATAAATAAGAATGTAAATGTAAACTACAGTCTACCTACTGCTGCCGCAACTAAATGCATAATTTGATTTACTATGCATACTGCTATTAATAATTCACTAATAATGCAATCTGAAATTATATGGATACTGCTGCTACACTCCGTGAAAGTACTAGAATTGCTGTAGCTCATCCATGCATTATCGCTGAAATTTCATGCAACTAAAATACTTTCTGCTGCCCTTGCTATATTAAAGAGTTACTTACCCCATGCGTTATCACTGCAATTTCAAGCAACTAAAGTAATTTTCTGCTGCTGCTGCTATATTAGCAACAATAATTTGACTTCCTGCTGCTAATATTATTTCTAACATTGCATATGAAATTGCTATGCATGCTGCTGCTATTAAATTAGCTACATGCGACCTGAATACTATGCATACTGCTGCTACAGCTGCACAAAGGTACTTAGAATTGCTATAGGCCCCTTTTAAATAAACAAAACACAAATGATGCCTATTCGCTTGAAGAGTTCACATACCATCCATTTTAAGTCACTGAAACTTCAGCAATTGTAAGTCACTTTGGATAAAAGCGTCTGCAAAATGAATAAATAAGAATATAAATGTAAACTACAATCTACCTACTGCTGCCGCAACTAAATGCATAATTTGATTTACTATGCATACTGCTATTAATAATTCACTAATAATGCAATCTGAAATTATATGGATACTGCTGCTACACTCCGTGAAAGTACTAGAATTGCTGTAGCTCATCCATGCATTATCGCTGAAATTTCATGCAACTAAAGTACTTTCTACTGCCCCCGCTATATTAGCAATAATAATTGGTTGCTATGCAGACTGCTGCTAATATTACATGCATCTGAATTTGCTATGCCATTCTGCTGCTATTAAATTAGCTAAAAATTGCGATCTGAATAGCTATGCATACTGCTGCTACAGCTGCACGAAAGTACTTAGAATTACTATAAGCGTCTTTATTAAACAATGAAACGCAAACAAATAATGCCTATTTCGCTTTGAAGAGTTCACAAAATCTCTGTACGCCCTGGTAAATAAACTAAGTTATAAAAGCCTATTTCAGTTTAAAAAAGTTACTTACCCCATGTGTTATCACTGAAATTTCATGCAAGTTGCAACCAGATACTTCCTGCTG
>NW_015656606.1:340675-358771 GCF_001515625.1 Sinocyclocheilus rhinocerous
TGCTGACCTTGCTATATTAGCAATAATAATTGGTTGCTATGCAGACTGCTGCTAATATTACATGCATCTGAATTTGCTATGCCATTCTGCTGCTATTAAATTTGCTAAAAAATTGTGATCTGAATAGCTATGCATAGCCTACTGCTGCTACAGTTGCATGAAAGTACTTAGAATTACTAGAAGCGTCTTTATTAAACAATGAAACGCAAACAAATAATGCCTATTTCGCTTTGAAGAGTTCACAAAATATCTGTACACCCTGGTAAATAAACAAAGTTGTAAAAGCTTATTTCAATTTAAAAGAGTTAATTACCCTATGTGTTATCACTGAAATTTCATGCAGCCAGATACTTTCTGCTGCTGCTGCTATAAACAGTGATAATTTGACTTGATTTGCTATGCATACTGCTATTAACAATTTGCTAATGACGCAATCTGAATTCAATGATACTGCTTATACACTCCATGAAAGTATTATAATTGCTGTAAGCCCAACTGAATACACAAATAGTAAATTCCAGTTTAAGAGCAGAGGTGTAAAGAGTACCTAAAAACCTTGAGTAAAAGTACATATACCTTACAGTGAAAATTACTCCACTACAAGTTACAAATCACCAATTCCAAAACAACTTGAGTAAAAGTCTTAGAGTATCTGATTTTAACAGTACTTAAGTATTTTACTTATACTAAATATAGGCAAAAAAATGCACTAGCCAAAGAGACATGCCAGTGATAAACTGTAATGTTGTGGAGAAGCTGGGGGAAAAGGCAGAGGCAAGCATCTATGTGCAGATATTTAATGGAAAAACTAGAACAAACAATAAGCCAAAAACCAAAGAGAACGAAGAACAGAATGACTGTCAAACAGACAACCATTACATTCGACAACTCACAAGGAACTAAAGAAAAACTAGGGCTATATATACACACAGGGGGCTAACAAGCTTAAAGGGTTAGTTCACCCAATAATGAAAATTAGCCCATAAATTACTCACCCTCAAGGCATCCTAGGTGTATATGACTTTCTTCTTTCAGACGAATCCAGTCGGAGTTATATTAAAAATTGTCCTGGCTGTTCCAAGCTCTATCATTGCAGTCAGCGGGTAATAAAGCGCGTTTTATTATGGATGTGCGCGCTTTATTTGACGACTTGTGGACTACACAATAGCCAGGACAATTTTTAATATAACTCCGACTGGACTGAAAGAAGAAAGTCATATACACCTAGGATGCCTCGAGGGTGAGTAAAACACAGGCTAATTTTCATTTTTGGGTGAAATAAACCTTTAGGTGGGGGGAGTGAATGTACAGCGCTCTCTTCCACCTTCAATACCACGACTGAGGTGTCCTTGAGCAAGGCACCGAACCCCCAACTGCTCCCCGGGCGCCGCAGCAAAAAATGGCTGCCCACTGCTCCGGGTGCTTCACGGTGTGTGTGTGTGTTCACTGCTGTGTGTGTGCACTTTGGATGGGATAAATGCAGAGCACTAATTCCGAGTATGGGTCACCATACTTGGCCACATGTCACGTCACTTTCACTTTTCACTTTCAGTTGTACACGGAAGCAGCTCCGGGCGGATGACATCAGGTATGCGTTGCGCATGCGCCGGTGAGTCTCGTGAAAACCAACGTTTGTTAACAGGAGCAAAGGAAGCAAAGTTTTCTTACTTTAGCAAAGGAAAACCAGTCTCCTCTTGGCTTATATCGAAATCCTCCGACATTCTTCTTTACAAATCCTCGTTTTGTACTTCTAATTAGTGACCGTTGTTTTGTTTTGATCTTTCGCCTGTGCTTCCGCGTTCGTCACTTCTGAGAGGCGCATGCGCAAAGCTGACCTCATACGTCATCCGCCCGGAACTGCTTCCATTTACAACAGTGAGTGCAAGCTAAATTAAAGTGATTATTACGTTTTAAATATGGTTATTTTTCTTACAAAAACGCATCGATTCACTACAGAAGGCCTTTGTTCACCCCCCGGAGCCGTGTGAGACACTTTTTTTTATGGATGGGCGCTTTGTATTTCTCTTCTTTTGGACTGATGCACTGCAACACCTGCTGAGTGGCATTAAACAACTTGAAAGATCAAAGAAAAGTTTTAATATAACTCCGACTGGTTTCGTCTGAAAGAAGAAAGTCATATAAACCTAGGATGCCTTCAGGGTGAGTAATATATGGGCTAATTTTCATTTTTGGGTGATCTAACCCTTTAACAAGATAAGACACACCTGAGGAGACTAGGGGAACCAATGAGCAAACAAACTACAAACTGACTACAAACACTACAGGAGACAGGAAGTGACATAAAAGTCCAGGGAAAGGCACAGAGAGTCATTTACTCCAATACTTTACACCTCTGTTTAAGAGTGTCCTACTATTAGCTACATTGTACATGGGCTAGTGATTGGAAATTATTTATTATTAGTAGCATCTTCATATTTTAAATGGATTCATGATTAATTATCTTTAAACTATCACTAAACATGACTTTTATAATAAACTCTTCAACGTAGTTTTACACTTGTATGAGTGCATTGCAATCACGAGTACATGTATGAGTGGGTATGTTATTTTCTGTTGCTCATTAAAATAGTTAAGGCTGTTGACAGTATGACGTTTATGAAAGACAGTTATACGGGTTCACCTTGACTTAAAACTGTGAACAACTGCAAACCGACCCCACTAGTCAGGTGTGCACCTGAAGCGATCCGTTCGCGGTTAATGTAGAAATGAATGCCCACAGAAGATATTAAAAGCATGATTTCAGGCAAATAAGGTAATCCCCAATTCACTTTACAGTTCTAAAATCCGGTACGCTTGACGTTGTATTCTCACATACATGAACTAGGAAAACTGCTTGCTCCTGCTGCTGCTAATGCCACTGCTGTTATATGAACAATACATGCTTAGTAATTACTCCTCACGCAAATAACCTGCACGTAGTTTTACACCTTGTATGTAATTTATTCTAGTTTAAAAATGTACATCTGACGAACGCAATGATGCACTGAAATCAGAGTGAAAACCGTTTACTTATCTAGCTGTTGAGTTCGTCTCAGGTTACTTATGTAACCATGGTTCCCTGAGTAGGGAACGAGACACTGCGTCCTCTAGGGGCCGCTATGGGGAGGCCTCGTCGTGACCCGTGTCTGAAGCATACATTGAAAAAACACCAACTCGTTGGCCGGCGACAGCCATGACGTCACTACCGGTGCGACTATAGTATAAATAGGCGACGGGAGCTACACATCATTCACTTCTTCGTCTGAAGCTTGCGTCCGCAGCATGGCAAGAAACCTAGAGGACGCAGTGTCTCGTTCCCTACTCAGGGAACCATGGTTACATAAGTAACCTAAGACGTTTTCACCAACTTCATATTTCAATTTGACTAAGCTTAAATTTCAAGGCAGCATTAAGTTGTAAAAGGTTTTTTTTTTAACAGTGAGTCTAATCCATTTAAGCTTGATTTTTGCCCAGAGCCGGCCCAAGGCATAAGTGAACTAAGGGGCTGCTTAGGGCCCCGTGGCCACCAGGGGGCCCCCAAGAGTACATGAAATGGCTTGATTTTTTTCGGAGTGTCTATTTACACTAAGTGCAAATAGCCCGCCTTGTTGGCAGAGTCTATTTACACGAACTCCGCCCACCAACGTGTGATTCGGCTAGTGAACATTACACAAAAGACAGCCAACAGTCATCAGCTCCAGTGGCGCAGAATCAGAGAAACTCTGAAAGCGCGCTGCAGGAATCTCAAGTGAATGCTAGCCAGCCATATAAATGCAAGGCAGTAAGCTCATTGGCTGCATATGCAGCATGAACCAATCAGCTTGTGCCAAGTTGTTTAACTCTCTGAATATTATCAGTTACGTTAACACCCCATCAGAATGTGCCATCTAGAGTTTCATGACTGAACTATATATTTGTCATATTACAGATTTTTATAAATGAAGATGGTTATGTGCATTTCTCCATTCTTCTGCGTTAATGAGATATTAGATTAAATTTAACCACTAGCAAAACACTAGCATATTTTCACTCTTTCATATACTGTTCAAATATCTAACCGTTCACAAAACTGAAGGGACATGTCCTTTTTCTGTACAGTAATTCTGCATTGACAAATATCATCATGTATGCAGAAGAAACCATCTTTGTTCACTGCCAAAGGGAACGTACTGCGATGTATCATGACACTGGATCTCAATCATATATGTGTATGTTTGGCGATTTGCAGACTTATGTTTAAATATTTTCTTTTTGTGTGTGAAAATATCCATTGTACTACATTTTACCATTATGGTGAAGTTTAACTTTGCGGCAACATACATTTTAGACCATTTATAAAATAAAGTACTTAATTGTGTTAAACTATCTTAAAATTCTGAGACAGAGAAGGAAAGAGAGGTGAGTGATGGAGAAGGAGGGGAGGAGAGATGAGGTTGATCATGTGATGCGCAGTTAAATGTGTCGTCCTCTATAAAAAATTAAACAACACACACTCTCCATCCTAAGAGAAAGACAGACGCCTTTAATCAACCATGAAGAAGCTCTACAAGTGCCTGTGGATCTTACTGGGTAAAGTACAACATACATGTATCTGCTATTTTATTAGATTCTCACTAATATTAACACGGAGCTTTCCTTTGTTCCAAGATGTTGCTGTTTCAAAATAATCTACATCCTTTTCATGTTGCAAATTTATAATGAAGCCAGAAATATTGTTCCTTAAGTTTTTTCATGATTGTTTTTCATGTTTTGCATTATTATGTACTTTGTTTATCTCATCATACAGATTTTCCACCATTTGTCACTGGATCTCTGGAATACTTTCTCTTAGTTTCTTTCATTTGCTTTACAAAACAAATCTAGTGTTAAATCATTGCTCATTTGTGTATGTAAATGATTTGATGATCTCTGTGTTTGTCTGTTTGAAAATCAAGAAAGCCAGGTAGCGATTCTACAGGAGATTCTTAGACTTACATAATCTACTTGTTTCAAAACTGGACATGCTGACTAAATGGATTATTAGAGACAGTTCACCACAAAACAAAACTTTGTAAACAAAGAATTCTTAACATAATCTTTCTGGTGAGCGTGATTTGACCAAGTACAACATGTTCCTGGATCAACATTCTTGTTGATCCTGGAACAACATTCCAATCAACCAATCAGAATTGAGAGATAACTTTTCAGGAAATGTCAGTTTTAGGCTTACAATCAGGATTAGGTGCTTCTACACCCTTGTTAATCAGCTATCATTTCCCTCTGATTTTAGAAATAAATGATGGGTAAGCTTAGGTTTAGGGGTGGGGATTGGGTTAAGTCTGTATTTTTGGACAGTAATGTTGATCCAGGATCGACAAAAGATGTTGATCCAGGAACATGTCTTGCTTGGCAAAATCACGGCGACCTAATCTTTCTAGCTCCAAAATGACAAAAAGGAACCATAACATTTGTCCATAAGACTTGCTGACAATAGTTTTGTGTGAGCAACAGGCAAAAATCCTTCTACACCTTTAATGAGAGAAATTGCATGAACGAATCACTCTTTTGAGTCAAATCTGTTAATTGAATCATTTGATCCAGTCTGATTAATTTGTTCTCAAGTTCAACCTGGTCACAGCGGTTAACAGGCCGCATGAGGGGAAATCATTAGTAAATAATGACTTCAAGTAAAGAATAACTTCAATAGGCCAAGTGATGTTCTGATACACAGTACAGTGTAAAGTTCCAACATTATATTTAGGAGTAGCTTATCAGTGGTGACTATGTCAAGGTGATGTCCATATGGCAGAAATGTACAGTAAAAATCATGCAGTTAGTTAATGACATGTATTCAAACAAATGGTGAACATTATTGACAGCAATGATTATATGTTGCAATCAAACTTTGGTAGTTTTGTTTGTTGGTTCAGGGTTGTCGTCATCTGAGGTCCTCTGAGGGCTTGGCGTTTTTTTCTTCTCAGGTGTTCAGTCATCTCAGATCTTCATAAGGGTTGGATCCAGACGCTTGTGTAATTCCTAGTTACCTCGGGATGAAACAGAGAAGCAAATAGAGAAAAATTAGCATAGCTGCTGTTCAAACCAAGCAAAGAATGATAATGTGCATTTGATCAGATATAACTTAAGTATTATTAAAGGTTATGAGATACATTATGTGAATGCTTGGCTAAAGAGATGTGCCTTTAATCTAGATTTAAACGGAGAGAGTGTATCTGAATCGCAAACATAATCAGGAAAGCTATTCCAGAGTTGAGCCAAATGCGAAAAAGCACTAAGAACTCTAGCAGCTGCATTTTGGACTACCTATAGCTTATGTATTGAAGATGCAGGACAACCAACTTGCAGTGCATTAAAATAGTCCAGTCTATAGGTCATGAATGCACGAACTAGCTTGTCGAAAACTAACATGTTTCGTAGCTTGACAATGTTTCTAAGATGGAAGAATGCTGTTTTTGTAACGTGAAATATGATTTTCAAAATCTAATATAACACCCACATTTTTGACTGTAGAGGAAGTCACAGTACATCCGTCTAGATGCAAAATGTAATCTAAGAGATTTTGTGTACTGTTTTTTGGTCCAATAAGTAATATCTCTGTATTATCCAAATTTAATAGGATAAAATTATTGGTCATCCGATCTTTTACATTTTTAACACACTCTGTTAGCTTAGATAATTTAGAAGTTTCATTTGGTCTTGAGATATATAGTTGAGTATCATCCGCATTACAATGGAAACTAATCCCGTATTTTCTTATAAAATTACCAAGGGGCAAATTCAAATGAACATTACATTTAAATATCTCTGAAATTCATTTGAATCTTGTTGCTCACACAGGGTTTTTATCAGTTCAAGAAATGGCAAATGGAACAGATGGTAAGAACCTTTGTGTTTAGTGACATTTACTTTATTTGGTCCACTGTTATTTTTAAACCGGTTTTGCCAGACAAGAAAAAAATCCTCTTTAAGAATGCATTTAAAATAATTTTCCAGTCACTTAGATTATACAGCTCTAATATACAAAACCCATCACTATATAGGCCTAGAACAAAATATATGATGTTGGAAAATTAAATCTTTGGTTCAGTCTGATCTGAAAGACAAATTCACTAAGTTCATAAGGCCTATAAAAGAGGCAGGTAACACTAACATCAATGAAATTGAAATATCAAGCTAAGAAAAATCAGACAAAAATGTATAGTTTCACGATTAAATTCAGATCAGATGATGACACAAGCAAATGCAAGTGTTCTTCGGGACTGGAAATGTGGGAGATGTATTCAAAATACACTTCTGCTTAAAAATCTGAGAAGGGCTCATTTAAACAGCATGACGCTTCTGACATTGATGATAATGAATAAATAATTCAGTAAAATGCGTTTGAGGAACTTTGAGGAAGTCTGATAAAGTATTCCATAAAGAATAAAACGGTTTTGTCGGAATTGAACAAAGATGACTTTGATCCTTAATTTAGTCTTTTTTCCAGCGAACACAGCACTATGGCGCATTGCGAGCCAGTCATCACAGTTAGAGGACTGGATTTCTAGAAACACTGTTGATGGGTTACGCGACAGCTGTTCACACACCAACCCACAGACCGACCCGTGGTGGAAAGTGGATCTGCTGAATGAATACAAAGTGAACAGAGTGGCCATCACTAACAGACTGAGCAAATATTATTACAGAATAAACGGGGCAGTGATTCGTGTCGGGAACTTCCCTGACGACATTTACAGCAACACCATGTGAGGATTTCTTAGACATTTATCTTTGTCTACAGCTGAGAATGAACATAAACAGATAACAGATGTTCTTTCTGTCTGTAGATGTGCTGTAGTTTCTACTATTCCTTCTGGAGCCACGGCCAACTTCTCATGCGGTGGGATTGAGGGTCGTTACGTGACTGTTCATATTCCTGGAGATCTGAAGATTCTTACTCTCTGTGAGGTCGAAGTCTACGGGGATTTGATAGGCAAGTCATTGCTGTAGGGCACTTTTCAAAATGTAATATGTCATATTTTTAAATGAAGGTGAAGCGTTGAGGAGTGAGGAGTAAGCCATTGCACAACTTGTGCTTTTCCTGGGTTTATCGGAGTAAGTTGTGGAAGCCCGTTTCCGCCACTGAATAAAACATAAAAAAGGTTATTGCCACTTTTTCTGTGAAAAAAATCAGAATTGTGAGATATAAACTCGCAATTGCAAGATATAAAGTCAGAATTGCGTAAAAGAAGGTCGAAATAGTGAGTTATAAAGTCAGAATTGCGAGATATAAACTCAAAATTCGTACTTTTTTTCTCACAATTGCGATTCTGTGATATATAGACACAAAATATAGAATCCTCTATAAACACTTAACGAGAGACTTTGCACATTGAATTCATATTCTGCTGTTCTGTGGTCACAGATTTGCGGGTCTTGTCTTTTTCTCCTACAGGTGACTTGCAGGACCCTGTATGTTATGATACTAAATTAGTTTTAATCATTTAACCACCACAGCATCTCGTCTCCATTGGCAACACGCACCATTTGTGTCAATTGCAAGTGACGTCACAGGTAGCGGAGAGTGCAGGTGGCGATTGCAAGTGACATTGAAATTTAGTTTCTTTTTTGCTTATCTTCACCACATGGCTACTGTTGTAAAATGTAGAGAGATTTAATTTAAATAAATAAATAGAAAGGAAGGAAGACTGATATGTTCTCAGAATTGCGAGTTTATATCTCACAATTCTGACATAGACTAATAACTCGCAATTGTGTGTTATAAGTCAGAATTGTGGGATATACAGTGGGTACGGAAAGTATTCAGACCCCCTTAAATTTTTCACTCTTTGTTATATTGCAGCCATTTGCTAAAATCATTTAAGTGCAATTCTGAGAAAAGTCACAATTTCGAGATTTAATCTCAAAATTGTGAGTTTATATCTCACAGTTCTGACTTTATTTATCAGAATTCTGACTTTGTTTTGCAATTGCGAGATTATATCTCACAATTTTGAGAAAAAAAAAAAAACAGAATTGCAGATGTAAATTCACAATTGCAAGAAAAAAAATCTGAATTTTGAGATTTAAAAAAATCACAATTAGGCCTACCTTTTAAATTTGTTTTTATTCAGTGGCAGAAACAGGCTTCCATAGTGTGGCGCTAATAGAGTCTCAATACTGCACGTCGCATTGGACCATTCTATGATACTTTTGCATCTTTTTTAAAAAAAACCTCAATGCTGATCAGCATCTATTATATGAATGAACGCATGCAGGACTTGGCAAAATTTGGTTGAACTATCCCTTTATCTTAAATCCTGTAAAATTTTGTCAAATACACTAGCACTGTGTCCACGATACATCCTTTATTTATTTACAGTTCTTAATACAGCAATCTCATTTTTTAGCAAAACATTAACATGCTGGTTCTCCTGCCAGAGTCAGCTCATATCTCATCTCAAAGTTGCCACTAGGCTACTAAATAAAACAAACACTATCATTACACCCGTATGTTGCGTTGAAGTGAAGTCTTTATACATCAAATATAACATATACAAACCTTTATTTCACCAAAGCAATACCGATTCTATCGTGCTGAGAACCGCTAGTTTCTGAAGAGAATGCAAAACGAAACTAAGCTCAATAGAAAGCATTGCCATGTTATCTTCTACATTCACAGGCCGAATAGCAATACAATACACAATATACCAAATCATTTTGATTTTAATTTTAGAATGACTAAAACAGCATTTGAGATGGTGTGGAATGAGATCAGTCTGTTGGTTAGTCCAGTTATCCAAACATGTGATCTGTTGAGACAAAGTCATATGTTTTTTTTTGTTGTGCATCCAGGAATGTATTCAGTAAATGTGTTTGTATCCTGGTGCATGCTTATCTTCTTTAATCAGAATAAAACACTATCCACCTCAATTGAGCACATACATTTGTTTATATATCGCCAGGCAAAAAATAGCCTGAAGTAGAGCAATAACCATTCCCAAAATATCAAAACTCAAAATAGCCATACCTAAAATACATATTTTACAGTCACTGTTATGCACATTGATCATAAACACAGCTCAAAGGCTTCCTACCAGCGGCCACAAAACTTAACGCAGATTTATCCTAGGCAAAATGCAAAATGTTTCAATACTAGCATTTCCGTCAAATTTAATTTATACATGTTATCTTGTAAGATGTGCTCCATATACACAGAGTGCGCGTGATTGCCAAATTGACAGTGAAAAGTGAGCACTCATTTAAAAGCGATTTCAATACCCCGCATACTGATGGTGGCTCCGTGATGCGCGATAATTACATATAATATTACGGCTCTATCTTGGTGTTTCCATCCAGCGTTTTTGTGCATTATCCCACAATTTACATAAAATTGCAGGAAACCGAGCAAAATGGTAGCTGTTTAACACAAAACTACCCAACACTATGGCTCAACGCCATATTTATGCACACTTCACATGATAATTCTGAGTGGTGGCTTTTAGTAGGTCTTTTTTGCTATCGCTTGACGACTTTTAAGAAAAGAAAGAGAGTAGCCTACTAGTGAGCCAAGTAGATACTGACACAATTTTTCTTACATATTTTCTAGGAAATTTGGCATCAAATGGAACCGCTACACAGTCATCAACATCTGCGGACTGGTTTGCTGAAAAGGCTATTGATGGTAATCGAGGTCTCCAGAGGTTGCGTACAGGATGCTCATCAACCCTTAATCAGACTAACCCGTGGTGGAGGCTGGATCTGAGTTCTGTGTACCGAGTTAGCAGAGTGGTGGTCACTAACAGAAACGACTGCTGTACGTTTCTGTTAGTGAAAGGAGTGGAGATTCGCATCGGAAACTCTTTGGAGAACAACGGCAACAACAATGCCATGTGAGAAACTTGAGGATGAAGGAACATGAGACATCAAATGTGTACGTGAAGATAGTGTTGTATCTTTATCTCCATGTGTTTCTCTCTCTGTCTGTAGATGTGCTGTTATTCCTGCTATTCCAGCAGGTGAGTCCTACAGCTACTCATGTAATGGGATGGTGGGACTTTATGTGAATCTGATCATTCCTGGAAACATGAAGACACTCACTCTGTGTGAGGTGGAGGTTTTTGGAGAAGGTATACTGTATCTGTACTACTGGTTTCATAAAATCAACAAACAATAATGTCTTCATATTGTTAGTCACGGTAACGAGCACTATTAGTTTGCTGAATAAGTTCAACTAATAATGTGTCTTTGTCTGGTTTCCAAATTATTATTATTTTTTTTTTATTAACATGGATGTTTGAATGTGTAATTGCTTGTTTCTTAGGTTAAGTTTTAAAAAGATCAAATGTAAAGATGCTGTTTAACTCCAGAGCTGACTTGACAGACCCGACAATGAGAGAAAACATTCTTATACAGGTGAGAGAAAGAAAGAATATGTACCCTACATAACCAGTAAATGGACAGAATGCTCAAGCATGACAACAGGAACATGCTAATTTGATGTAGGGTCTACAGCACCTCCTTATGGCCGGGTGAGAACTGCAGTAAAGACAAAATAATTCTGTAATGTAAACACATGTTTGGGTGTGATTAAGTCATTTATTATACCTAAAAATAATTCATTTGAAACACAAGAGACCGAAAGAGAGAGAGAGATTTGAGCATATTGTCATATTCTGATCTAAGTGGTTTAGTATTAATGTTATTTTCAGTTGGGATCTGCTCTGGCTGACAGAGGATCCACAAACGTGACACTGAGTTGGTTTCAAACCCCTGAACAGGTGATTCAGAAGGTGGACGCTCCTAAAAGTGAGTCTGTTTCACAACTGTGTTCTGTACAAAACTTACGAAAATATATATATATATTCATTTTAATGATTATAAAAACCATGTGATGTAACAAATGCCATGTGAGAAACTTGAGGATGAAGGAACATGAGACATCAAATGTGTACGTGAAGATAGTGTTGTATCTTTATCTCCATGTGTTTCTCTCTCTGTCTGTAGATGTGCTGTTATTCCTGCTATTCCAGCAGGTGAGTCCTACAGCTACTCATGTAATGGGATGGTGGGACTTTATGTGAATCTGATCATTCCTGGAAACATGAAGACACTCACTCTGTGTGAGGTGGAGGTTTTTGGAGAAGGTATACTGTATCTGTACTACTGGTTTCATAAAATCAACAAACAATAATGTCTTCATATTGTTAGTCACGGTAACGAGCACTATTAGTTTGCTGAATAAGTTCAACTAATAATGTGTCTTTGTCTGGTTTCCAAATTATTATTATTTTTTTTTTATTAACATGGATGTTTGAATGTGTAATTGCTTGTTTCTTAGGTTAAGTTTTAAAAAGATCAAATGTAAAGATGCTGTTTAACTCCAGAGCTGACTTGACAGACCCGACAATGAGAGAAAACATTCTTATACAGGTGAGAGAAAGAAAGAATATGTACCCTACATAACCAGTAAATGGACAGAATGCTCAAGCATGACAACAGGAACATGCTAATTTGATGTAGGGTCTACAGCACCTCCTTATGGCCGGGTGAGAACTGCAGTAAAGACAAAATAATTCTGTAATGTAAACACATGTTTGGGTGTGATTAAGTCATTTATTATACCTAAAAATAATTCATTTGAAACACAAGAGACCGAAAGAGAGAGAGAGATTTGAGCATATTGTCATATTCTGATCTAAGTGGTTTAGTATTAATGTTATTTTCAGTTGGGATCTGCTCTGGCTGACAGAGGATCCACAAACGTGACACTGAGTTGGTTTCAAACCCCTGAACAGGTGATTCAGAAGGTGGACGCTCCTAAAAGTGAGTCTGTTTCACAACTGTGTTCTGTACAAAACTTACGAAAATATATATATATATTCATTTTAATGATTATAAAAACCATGTGATGTAACAAACAAAAATGTTTCATTTACAGGTTGTGTTAAAATGCCGTGATATCCTGCAAAGTTCAAATTGATTCAGATTTCTTCATAATTATTCATTATCAACGTGAAGCCTCTTCAAGCACTTTTGCCACCATGTTTAAGCTTACATAAAACATAGTAAAACTAAACAACATACTGAGGTAAATCCTAATTACTAATCATGATAATATTTACTGTGCTGCCTGTACAAGATATTTTATTTTTAAGATTCTTTAAATTATTTAAATGTAATGTAAGAGAGTCATTAAATCCAAAAGCTTGTCACTGATTCTTTGCTGTTGTTGTGAGTCTGCTGCTAAATAAATCCTGAAGAGTTTGGAAAGCTGCCATTGTGTGTGTTCATTTACTTTTTAAATTCTCAAACATTTATTTAAATGTTTAAATTATTAAAATATATACAATTTAAAATTTATTCAAATGGCTTTTGAATACAACTTCAGCAAATATTAGCTTGTTTATAGGGACAGTAATTATTAAATATATTCTGAATAAAACAAACAGTTTTAAGACAAAACAGGACTGTGTAAGTTATATATTCTGATATTGATGGGACTTGCTCGTTTTGTGGTTTTGTTGAAGAAACAGCTGCCCATTTGTTTTTGATTGTAGTATAACCAACACATTTTGAGTTGACTTAAGTTCTTATGCTTTTACCCAAATGTGACCCATACCTTCATCCTCAAAGATATTTTTTTATTATGAAAATCCAAAGCTATTATCTGTTGGATATGTTTTTAATTTCTTCCGTTTCTTCTTTCTAAATTTACGCTTGCTCATAACTAATATTTATATTTTACTTGAAATGCTAAAAGTCTAAAACCACATTAACCCACATTAATAAATGCTGTAAATGCGAGGTCATGATACTGTTTGCTTCCGGTTATAAACGTGTTGACTGTTGATTCACCTGCTGATGGGGAGAGGTGTCTGGGGAGGAATAGAGAGGGAGGGGCGAGGTGCGCGGGAGGGGAGAGTTCTATGGAAGAAAAATAATGACAAATGTCTTTGAAACAAAAAGTACGTTGAATTGCACTAATTGAAAAAAAAAAAAAAGAATTACAATAACAGTGCATGCATTTTAATGCCTTGTATTTTCAGGGATTTTAAGGGGCTGAAATTCAACATTGTTGTACATTTAAGCTGTGAACTTCAATTCAAAACATTTCACAAACATTTTCATAATTAAATTCAATAATCCATATTCACCTTCCAGAGTTCACTTCCGAAATATTCAATCCATTAAAAAATACGATGTATAATATTCGACAGGTAATTTTCGGTCCATTTTATTTCACTTTACAAATTCGCTTCCACAAATTCAGTGGTTCAAACTCGGCAGAAAATTCAGCATTCATACTTTTGAATTTCAGAAAATAAATAAATGGGTCCTATTATTGTAAAATAATAAAAATTATTAATATTATTATTATTAATAAATTTAAGTTTTATGAATTCAATCGATTAGACATATTAACATTTAATTTAACCATTAAAACTGGAAGAAGAAAAAAATATGACCATAAATATAGCTGCAATCACAACATGAAGTCTTTTCAGATCACTGCACAGGACAAAATGATCAGACACATGCTAATTTGAATTAGATCTACAGCGCCCTCTTATGGCTGCTGTTCAACATCTCCAAGTCAAATGATTTAGCCCCGAATAACCACATTCATATAAACACATCTAAAATACTTGCATTCAATTACATGCAGGGGATCTCAGATCGTTTTTTGAAGAGGTTTTGAACAACTTTGGACCCAGGTGACTTTTAATGTATGGACAAAAAAATATATGTAATGTAAACTAATATTTTGGATGTGATTAACTGGTTGTGTCATTTATATTCCACAATTTTAGAATTAATAAAAAAAGATTTGAGCATATTGTCATATTCTGATCTAATTGGTTTAGTATTAATATGTTATTTTCAGTTGGGATCTGCTCTGGCTGACAGAGGATTCACAAACGTGACACTGAGTTGGTTTCAAACCCCTGAACAGGTGATTCAGAAGGTGGACGCTCCTAAAAGTGAGTCTGTTTCACAACGGTGTTCTGTACAAAACTTATGACATAAGCTGAATGAATGTTAATGATTATAAAAACCGTGTGATGTAATAAAAACTTTCATTTACAGGTTGTGTTAAAGTGCCTTGATATTCTGGAAAGTTCAGATTGATTGCAATTTTTTCATAGTTATGTTACAAATTTACAATGTAAAGCCTCTTCAAGCACTTCTGCTGTCGTGTTTAAGCTTACATAAAACATAAGATAGTAAAACTAAACGGACCAAAATATTGAAGTAAATCCTAATTACTAATCACAATTATCTTTACTGTGCTGCCTGTTCAAGATTTTATTTTTAAAATAACTTCAGGAGAAAAGTTTAATTGTTTAAATGAGAGACTCATTAAGGACTTTAATCCAAGCTTGTCACTGAATCTGTGCTGTGATGTAAGGTTGTTGTTGTTTTTTTGCTAAATAAATTGTGATGAGTTTGGAAATCTGTCATTTTTGTCTGTATCAAGTTTGTTAACTAAACTTCATGTGCACTGTGAAATGGATGTAAACAAACAAATCATCTCTAGTGTGAACAATGGTTAAAATCAGTGTTTTGTTTTTTTTTACATAATTTGAATTAAGTAACATTCTAACCAACATTGTATTATATGATATGACACAAGTGTTTAAATGACACCAATAGAATATCATATAACCATGGTTATATAAATCAATGTAATTTTAATATTACCATACAATGTTTATTTACATTTATGCATTTGGCAGATGCTTTTTATCCAGACTTGTACTGCATTTGGGATAAACATTTTATCAGTTCTCACTTAGCCTGATTGAAAGAACATGATGATGACTTTAGATCAACCTGTTTAAAGGATGTGATTGTACACCGGGTGGCACAGTCACATCATTTTCAGAGGGACCCTTATTTGTTCACGAAAATTGTCATACACAGAAATATGAGACCAAATAGAAGTTTAAGAGAAAGACTACAAAACAGACATGACATAAGCCAAGACTCTCCTCAATAAGTTGTTACGACCCTCCGTTAGTTGTTAAACGTCTAGGGACTGAGAAGGGGAACATTGGACCAGTTCAGACCATTGCCAGCTTCACACTCGGTGTGTAAATGAAAGTAACTAAGACTGGAGACTAAATCAAGCGAACTTGTTTTATTTAAAGACTGTGACAGTTATTTACCGAAGACAAAAAAAAAACAACAAACGGGTGTGTATATAAAAATAGAAGAAAATGTACAACAGAATCCTAGACACACCAGCAGCTTTTATAAATGTTGGACAACTGGGGAGATTGAAGGGAAACTGGATTGTGCCAAAAGAAAGAAAGTAACAAAACCAAAAGGAATCTAGCTAACCCATTTTGGTCTAGTCCTAAACTAAAAGAAAGAAAAATGTGAAAAGGAAAAAACCTTCAACGTCCGAGACGTCGTAACTCAACTTCACTAAGTAACCAAACAAAAAATACAGAAAGTGGCACAAATCCCTAACCTAGTGTGTCTAATAACGAAATCAAACTACATGTGCACCATGTAAGTCACGTGACATAACTTACCTACCCCTTTACCTCTGTCCAGTTTTAACACATCTTTGAAAAAGCTTTGTAAGGCTTTCAAATGTCACAGATCAGGAGTTTCGGGCCAGCCAAGTAGGTAAGATATTTTACATGGCAATCAAAGCACATCACAAAACAAACAAAGCACAAACAGAAAATATCACAGCCCAAGTTCACAAAGCCGGCTTTCGAATACGCTGGCGTTTCCCTTATATAGCACAGGTGGACGTCAATCAGCGAGCGCGATGGAAGAACAACCCCCTCCCGTCATCAGACCCAATCAGCTCGTCCCGAATGATTGACAAGTGAGCCGACCAATCCGCACGTCACCTGCAAAAGTGAAAGTAAAAGGGAGAGAGAGAACGTGACGGGAAAAAACTCAAGCAAAAGAACACAAAAACAAAAAAAATACTCAAACGACAAGTCAGCGTCACATAGGGACGTAACAAAGTGCCAAATAAAACATTTTACCATTAGGTTCTATGGCTCCCCCAAACTCCCAGCCAGAGAAAGAGGACATACAGGAAGAAAAATAATTTATTTTCCTGAAATCCTTTGTTTTTTTATTATTATACACTACTGTTCAAAACTCGAATGTTTGGGGTCAGTCAGGTACTTCTTGACACCAAAAATTCAATACTTTATGATTTTTTTTTTTTTAATGTTCTCTTATGCTCACCAAGGCTGTGTTTATTTTATAGAATATAATAGAATAGATTGTAAAATAATATTACTATTTAAATTTGTCCCATCCAAATCCTCAAACATAATATTCTGACATTTTACATTTACATTTTCATTTAATCATTTAGCAGACGCTTTTATCCAAAGCGACTTACAAATGATAACAATAGAAGCAATCAGACGAACAAGGGAGCAACAGTATACAAGTGCTTTGACAAGTCTCAGTCTAGCACAGTACACTGTGTTTTTTTTTTTTTATAAATTAGAGCGAATAGAATAGAATAGAATAGGTAAGTGCTAGTATTAATTGGTCAGATACTGGTGAAAAAGAATTTTTGAAAATGGCTTAAGACTCAGTTAGACTCAGCTGCTCGAATTGAGATAGGCAGGCCATTCCACCAGCTGGGAACAGTCCAGGAAAACAACATTCACTAACAAAACGCAAGGTTGTCTTGTAGGCAAACATTAGTACCTTGAATTTGATGTGAGTGGCTATTGGCAGCCAGTGCAAAATGATGAAGAGAGGTATGACGTGGGCATTCTTCGGCTCGTTGAAGACCACTCTCGCTGCTGCATTCTGGATCAGTTCCAGAGGCTTGATAGTAAATGCCGGAAAACGCCCTCCATATGACCATTATACAATAGTCCAGTCTGGAGAGAACAAGAGCTTGGACAGGGAGTTGTGCGGACTGCTCTGATAGGAAGGGTCTAATCTTCCTAATGTTGTATAAGACAAATCTGCAGGACCGGGCCGTTGTAGAAATATGGTCTGTGAAGCTTAACTGATCATCGCTCACAACTCCAAGGTTCCTGGCTGTCCTGGAAGGAGTTATGGTTGACGAACTTAGCTGTATAGAGAAGTTGTGATGAAGTGCTGGGTTGGCTGAGACCA
>NW_015656606.1:358842-363758 GCF_001515625.1 Sinocyclocheilus rhinocerous
TTGAAGACCACTCTCGCTGCTGCATTCTGGATCAGTTGCAGAGGCTTGATAGTACATGCCGGAAGGCCCACGATAGTCCAGTCTGGAGAGAACAAGAGCTTGGACAAGGAGTTGTGCGGCCTGCTCTGATAGGAAGGGTCTGTCCTTCCTAATGTTGTTCAAGGCAAATCTGCAGGACCAGGCCGTTGTAGCAAAATGGTCTGTGAAGCTTAACTGATCATAAATCACAACTCCTGGCTGTCCTGGAAGTAGTTATGGTTGACAAACCTAGCTGTATAGAGAGGTTGTGATGAAGTGCTGGGTTGGCTGAGACCACGAGCAGTTCTGTCTTAACAAGGTTAAGTTGAAGGTGGTGGTGCTTCAGAGATGTCTGTCAGACAGGCTGCAATGCAAACGGCTACCGTCGGATCATCTGGTTGGAATGAGAAGTAGAGTTGAGTGTCATCAGCATAGCAGTGATAGGAAAAGCCGTTCTGAATGACAGATCCTAATTATGACATGTAGATGGAGAAGAGAAGTGGTCCAAGCAATGAGCCCTGAGGAACCCCAGTAGCAAGAAGTTGTGATTTGGAAACCTCACCCCTCCAAGACACCCTGAAGGACCTACCTGAAAGGTAAGACTTGAACCACTGGAGTGTGGTTCCTGAGATGACCATCTTTATGAGGGTGGACAGGAGGATCTGGTGGTTAACTGTGTCAAAAGCAGCAGACAGATCCAGCAAGATGAATACTGAGGATGTGGAAGTTGCTCTTGCCAGTCTCAGGGCTTCAGTAACCGAGAGCAGGGCAGTCCCAGTTGAGTAGCCGCTTTTGAAGCCAGATTGGTTGTTGTCCAGGAGATTGTTCTGTACAAGAAACATAGAGAGTTGGTTGAACACAGCTCTCTCAAGTGTCTTTGCAATAAATAGAAGAAAGGACACCGGTCTGTAGTTTTCTAAAAGTGCTGGATTTTGAGAGGGTTTCTGAAGCAGTGGGGTTACCCGAGCTTGCTTAAATGCTGTATGAAATGTTTCAGTGTGAAGAGAGGTGGTGCTGATAATGTCAGACAAAGAAGAGAGAAGAAGGTTTTGAAAAGTGTGCAAAAGTCAGAACAATTGTTAATTTTGTTGTGGCAGTATGTTGTTTTAGGAGTGGAGACATTTGCAGAGAAGGAAGAGAGGAGTGACTAATACACACTAATGTCAGTAGAGTTTTTTTGTTGTTGTTGTTTTGCGCCACTTCCTCTCTACAGCAATGAGCCTAGAGCGATGTTCATGGAGAACATCGGACAACCAGGGGGCAGAGGGGGTGGTGCGTGCTGGTCTGGATGAAAGGGGGCAAAAGTTGTCTAAGCAAGATGTTAGAGTGGAGCAAAGAGTGTCAGTAGCAGTATTAGTGTCCAGTGCTGAAAACTGAGAGGGTGGAGGAAGTGAGGATGAAACCATAGAGGATGGGTGAGAGGGAGAGAGTGAGCATAGGTTATGCCGAAATGTGAACTGCGGAAGAGTGTGTGTTGTGTCTGTAGTCAGTCTGAGGTTAGAAGTGATGCGGAAGTGGTCTGAGGTGTACAACGGAGTAACTGAAGTGTTGTACACAACTAACATGTGTAGATAAGGTCTAATTGGTAACCTGACTTGTGAGTTGCTATAGTAGACTATTGCTTGAGGTCAAATGAGGCAAGCAGAGTGTTGAAGTCAGCAGCCTGGGGTTTTTCTAGGTGGATGTTGAAGTTGATACCTAATACATGAACTAATGTTAACAGTGTTCCCATAAAAACCTGTGAACACGTGTATTTTTGCTTTCAAAAACAATTTAGATCTGTGTGGGTTTCTGAGAATGATGTGTTGGATTCATTTTTCTAATTTGCATTATGGTGTTAGTTGTTTGTTCCCTTCAGTCAGTGTTAGAGACAGTTTGCAAAACAAATCATGCTGCCCTAGATTAATGTATACTTGTCAGATTGCAAATAAAGATGTATTAAGGTCATAATGCAGAGAGTATCCATTGGGATGCATTGGGTATATGTGACTTTTTATAGTTTTCTTTTTTTTTTAGAGCTGGTAATGTGCATTTCACCATCTTGAGTGCTGTACTCAACCACTAACAAATCTCCTTGTATTTGCAACCTATTTTACACTCAAATACTAAAATCTCTCTCTCTCTCTCTCTATTATATATATATATATATATATATGGGGAACGCCTCTTTATAGTTTTTTTTTTTAGAGCTGGTAATGTGCATTTCACCATCTTGAGTGCTGTACTCAACCACTAACAAATCTCCTTGTATTTGCAACCTATTTTACACTCAAATACTAAAATCTCTCTCTCTCTCTCTCTATTATATATATATATATATATATATATATATATATATATATATATATCTCAAAATCTCTCCTTTCTCGTAATAATGACTTAGTTTCTCGTAATAATGAGAATCTTTCTCGTAATAATGATTTAGCCTAATCCACAAAAAAAAAGACTTACTCGACGCATGCGCAACGCAAGAGTGACAGCACGCTAGCGACCTCTGTTGGTCAAAGCCATGCAGGAACACCGCAAACATTGCTTTGTTCTGTAATTTAGTGTATATTCTATAATTTAATAACAATTTCAGATAGATTATCTGTATGTAGTCTTTTGTTAATTTGTAGCACTTACCAACAAGTTACTCTGCCAGACAATGATCATGGCTTCAGATATAGAAGAATATATTCCAACAAAAATCACACGCATTTTATGAAGAAATGAAAGCCATTACACATATAAACTTAATGAATAGATGTTCATTTTATCTGTATGTAGTCTTTTGTGTAATAGTTACTCTGCCAGATAGTTATGGCTTCAAACATTCCAGACCAATATTTCAGTTAAGAAATCCAGGCATTTTATGAAGAAATGAAAGCCATTACACATATAAACTTAATGAATAGATGTTAATTTCGATGATTTGTTAGTTTTATTAGTTGTCACTAATAATTATATACTAATAATTATGCACCACATGCATAAGCCCACAATACAGTAGCCCAATCTTATATCGCTAGCACAAAGCGTAGTTGTTTGTTACCACGGCAACCGCTTGGTCTTCAGCGCATAAATATGTATGCATATCTATGCTTCAGCGTCCCACACCGCTTCTTGCAGGACATGTGAACGTGAAAAAATGCTTAATGTGGCTTAAAGTACAATGACAAATTCGGGATACAATATTACTGATCATGCATACAGGGAAGCATATGAGCCCAGATTTTGAACACAACATCCAACGTTGCAGGTTAAGCGTTTTCCTATAGAAAACCGTTATAGAAAATGCATAAGCGTTGCTGTTTTGTGTTGCATTCATATTTTGGGTCCACCTGAATGCCTGTATATACAATATGCATGATCATTAAGTTGTGTACTGAATTTGGTTCACTCTGTCTTTGTACTTCAAGCCACGTTAAGCATTTTTCACGTTAAGCGTTTGTCCTGCAATGCATAAAACAGCATACAATACAACAGACAATTGTTACGTCTGGAGACGTAGTCTTTATTGTTATGATGTATCAGAAAAGCTGTGTTTTCTTTAATGTGTCTTTTTTCTTTCCCTCCGTTAACCCTTTGGCTCCTCCTACTCAATCCGTCTGGCAGGTAGCTGATTGCCCCTAGCTGCAGCTGCTTACCAGTTAAGAGTGAGCCAGCATAAAAGCACAGCAGCAACTACCAAAGTTTGAGAAAACGTTCCCCAGAGCGTTGTCTTTGTCCTGCCCAGCCTGTTGCTGTTGTTTACAAACTTGTTTAATATTGTTTGGTTTATTTGGAAGTTGTAGGGAGGTGGGTGCCATTTTTGTTGAATCTGGTTTTCTCCTGTTTTGGGGCCAGGAAGGGAGTTAGGATACAAACTTGTTGTTTTTCTTTTCTTTGTTAGATTAGTTAGAGGCTTAAATTATCTAGTTAGATTGTTTTGTTTGTTATTTTGGCCTTGCCCTCTCCTGAAAATTATTGCTTCCCTTTTTATTTCTTTTTAATTATTTTTTCTTATTTTTAATATACCTTTTGTATTTGTTCCATGAGCTGTCAAATAAAAACCTTTATGGTCATTTGTTGCTTGTGGTGCTGTGACAGGACTCAGACTAGCACTCTTTAAATTATTTGTTGTTTTGTTGCGTCCGCTTATACCCCTATATTCATGCGGGACGTAACAAATTGGGGGCTCGTCCATTCGTTTAATTATTTCGTGGAATATATTAGTTCGGTTCTTTGTTTGATAACCTGCCTTTTGTTGTCATAGTTATCATAAGTTTCTTGGCAGCTTCGAACTTGTGTGGGTGAGGAAGTGTGTATGTTATAATTTAATTATGGAATTTGATTTGGTCAAGTTTACTTTGTCTCCAACAGTGGAAGAGTTTGACAGGTGTAGAAAAAAAGATCTGATTGTGATTGCAGAGTTTAATATTCCTGTCAACAAGGAGGCAAAGAAACAAGGCATCCATCAAAGATGAGTTGTAGAGCTTGTCCAAGCAGGTATTTTGCCAGTAGATTCTAACGTTGGCGGGGAAGCTGCATCAGAAGAGTCTATTTCCTTTCATGGTAAAGGAGGAAATTTGAGTTCTGATCTTTTGGTTGCGCTTCGTTTAAACCGAGATATTAAGCTTCGAAAGTTAGATCTCGAAACTCAGACTCTTCATAGTAGGCCGGTTCCATTGCCTAGGTCTCGTCCTCCCTCTTCTAGTGTTTCTGCGCCGATAGAGACAGATTTTGATGTAGGTACGTAAAATTGGTCCCTCCCTTTCGTGAAGGTGAAGTGGATGCGTACTTTATTGCATTCGAGCGTATTGCCACAAAATTGAACTGGCCAAGGGATTTGTGGTCTTTGTGGTCTCAGAGCAATATTGCTGGCAAAGCTCAAGAGGCATGTGCGGCGTTGCCAGTTGAGAGTTCGGAGAGTTCGT
>NW_015656606.1:365363-374513 GCF_001515625.1 Sinocyclocheilus rhinocerous
CTTTTGTTGTCATAGTTATCATAAGTTTCTTGGCAGCTTCGAACTTGTGCGGGTGAGGAAGCGTGTATGTTATAATTGAATTATGGAATTTGATTTGGTCAAGTTTACTTTGTCTCCGACAGTGGAAGAGTTTGATAGGTGTAGAAAAAAGATATGATTGTGATTGCAGAGTTTTTTAATATTCCTGTCAACAAGGAGGCAAAGAAACAAGGCATCAAAGATGAGTTGTACCGAAAGCTTGTCCAAGCAGGTATTTTGCCAGTAGATTCTAACGTTGGCGGGGAAGCTGCATCGGAAGAGTCTATTTCCTTTCATGGTAAAGGAGGAAATTTGAGTTCTGATCCTTTGATTGCGCTTCGTTTAAAATAATTGGATCCCGAGCCTAAGAAGCAGGAGCATGAAACTCAGCTGTTAAAGTTGAAAGCTCTGGAAATTGAGGCGGACCGAGATATTAAGCTTTGAAAGTTGGATCTCGAAGCTCAGACTCATAGTAGGCCGGTTCCATCGCCTAGGTCTCGTCCTCCCTCTTCCAGTGTTTCTGCGCCGAGAGAGACAGATTTTGATGTGAGTAGGTACGTAAAATTGGTCCCTCCCTTTCGTGAAGGTGAAGTGGATGCGTACATTATTGCATTCGAGTGTATTGCCACAAAATTGAACTGGCCAAGGGATTTGTGGTCTCTTTTGGTACAGAGCAATATTGCTGGCAAAGCTCAAGAGGCATGTGCGGCGTTGCCAGTTGAGAGTTCGTTAGATTATGACGCTGTTAAATCCGTGGTGCACCGTGCATATGAATTGGTTCCTGAAGCATACAGGCAAAAGTTTAGGCTGAGAATAATATTTGCAACACATCCTCACGGTACAACTTTTTATTAGCCATTTGGCGATTTTCTCTCACAAATCTCACAATTTACTCGGTAGGGAATATAAATGAGATATTACACCATATTAGGAACTACAGTCGATTTGATTAAGTATGACTTGTCGCAATTTGCGACTTTGGCGCTAAGAGGGTTAAGGCTGAAGTTCAGTATATGCTGGAAAACAACATTGCACGACCATCATCTTCTAGCTGGGCATCCCTCTGCTTGCTTGTTAATAAGCCTGATGGAACTTATCGGTTTTCCACCGACTATCGGAAAATAAATAAAGTGACTAAGCCAAACTCATTTCCACTTCCTTGTATTGAGGATTGTGTTGACCGAGTTGGGTCCGCGAAATTTGTTAGTAAATTCGATCTGCTCAAGGGCTATTGGCAGGTTCCGTTGACCCAAAGAGCTCAAGAGATTTCTGCCTTTATTACATCTGAGGGGTTATTTTCTTATAATGTTATGAGTTTTGGCCTTAGAAATGCACCCGCAACCTTTCAACGACTTATGAATAGGGTTGTTTTTGGGTTGGAGAGAGTCGCGGTTTATTTAGACGATGTGGTGATTTTCAGTGATTCATGGGACCAACACTTGAGTCGTATTGCAGACCTGTTTGCTCGTTTTGGAGAGGCTGGTCTGACGGTAAATTTGGCCAAATGTGAGTTCGCCAAGGCCACCGTGACTTACTTGGGTAAGGTCGTTGGACAGGGCTGTGTGCAGCCAGTTCGGGCCAAGGTTGAGGCCATCGATCGATTTCCTTCTCCTACTACGAAGGAGTTGATGCGTTTTTTGGGGTTAGTGGGTTACTATAGGGGATTTTATAGGAATTTCTCTACGGTAGTAGCCCCACTCAATGATTTGCTGAAAGCAAAAGCAGCTTTTGGCTGGACTTCTGTCTGTCAGGAAGCCTTTGAGGAAGCTAAATCATTGATCGTTTCTGCTCCTGTGTTAGCAGCTCCCTGATTTGATTGCCCTTTTAGGTTGTGTGTGGATGCTAGCAACGTGGGTGCAGGAGCTGTACTGTTACAGGCCGATGATATGGGCATTCACCGTCCAGTTAGCTATTTTTCTAAAAAAAGTTTTCTTCTTATAAGTTAAATTATTCTGTGGTTGAGAAGGAGGCATTAGCTTTGATTTGGGCCCTGCAAAATTTTGAGGTGTATGTGGGACCCGTGTCGGACCCATTGGTCGTGTATACCGACCATAATCCACTCATTTATTTACACTCTATAAGGTGCCCAAACCAGCGATTGACTCGTTGGTGCCTCTTTCTGCAATCATATGCCCTTGATATCCGACACATTAAAGGTACTGACAATGTGGTGGCTGACGCATTGTCTAGAGCTCCTTACTCCTCTTAGCTGTTGATTTGTCCATGTTTTGTTTTACTATTTGGTTCTCCTAATTAGCTTCTACAGGGCCCGTAGTTGCTTAGGACATTGGGAGTATGACAGAGTGGTGGGTGCTCTCCAGTATGTGGGGGTTATCGGGTGAAGGGGTTAGGTTGGGTTTCAGAAATGGACACCCTTTTCTATGGGGGAGGGTGTTATGAACCCAGTATGGGTCATATTTGTTGGTTGTGTGTTTTTCCTTTGTTTGTTTTGCAGGGTGGAGTTAGGGTGAGTGACGTCATTATGGCTGAGAACTTACACCTGTGTTGGAGCTGATGCCGGCAGATTTAAGCAGTTCCCTTCAGTTGAGATGCGCTCACTTTCCTTCCTCGTGCTGTATTTCATTCCGTTCTTTTCTAATTTAATCTTCCTTTAATAAATGTTATTCCTTTTTTTATTATGATCCAACGTGTTGTCTTCTTTGTCGCGGCTTGCGAGCCAGCCGTGACAAAGGAAACTTTAAACTGAATGAAACGGAAAACAGGAGGGAAAATGTGCGGGATATTCCTAAGCTAATACTGCTAACCGAATAACTTGGGCAAGAACAGTGTAGCCTAATGAAAATCAGGTTTGCTATATTGAAAGAGCGAACTAGAGTATACTGAGAAACAGCTAGTCTAAAGACTTCTACAATTGTATTTTTGCCTTTTTTCCTCTGTTTTACACATGTGTGTGCTGTTGTAACCGCTCTACTGCATCAGCAGTTTTGCTTGTTCAGGCAAGGCAAGGCAAGTTTATTTATATAGCACATTTCATACACAATGGTAATTCAAAGTGCTTTAAATAAAATAAATGAAAAAAAAAAAAAAAAAAAAGAATTTAAAAATTTTAAAAAAATTTAAAAATTCGAAAAACTGCATACCAAATTAAATAATATTTAAAAGTTAAATGTGCAATGCAAAATGTAGATAATTATATTTCTATTCTCTGTATTTTTGGGGCTCATATTACAAAACAAGAGCGGTGCAAGAATTGAGCCTTGTGGGACTCCGCACGTCATGGATGTCCACTTAGACTTATGCTCTCCTATACTCACATAATAACCTCTCCCTTCTAAGTATGACCTGAACCATTTGATTACCATTCCAGAAATCCCGACCCAGTTTTCCAGTCTCTCTAGAAGTTTGTTATGATCGACCGTGTCAAACGCAGCACTGAGATCTAGTAGTACCAGCACTGAAATTTTGCTTCGCAAATCGATCGCAAATTCGCAAATCGATCATCTAGCTGTAACTTTATCAGAATAGCAGCAATTGCTGCAAATCTAAGCTAATCATCAGTGAATGATAATAAACGTATTTTATTCATATATCCGACAAAAGTCACAGAACTAGCCTGAGGCACCGTCTCACTATAAATGTTTTCCATTCCAAGTGCGGTCCTTCTCGCTGTGCTTGATTGACGCGCACGTACGCTCCAGAGCCACGCCCACCTTTCCACGCTACAAATAGAAATGATTTCGAATATGGATCGTGGGGAAGATCAAATAATGAATACACTTTGCATTACAGGTGCATCTCAATAAATTAGAATGTCGTTGAAAAGTTCATTTATTTCAGTAATTCAACTCAAATTGTGAAACTCGTGTATTAAATAAATTCAATGCACACAGACTGAAGTAGTTTAAGTCTTTGGTTCTTTTAATTGTGATGATTTTGGCTCACATTTAACAAAAACCCACCAATTCAATATCTCAACAAATTAGAATATGGTGAAATGCCAATCAGCTAATCAACTCAAAACACCTGCAAAGGTTTCCTAAGCCTTCAAAATGGTCTCTCAGTTTCGTTCACTAGGCTACACAATCATGGGAAAGACTGCTGATCTGACAGTTGTCCAGAAAACAATCATTGACACCCTTCACAAGGAAGGTAAGCCACAAACATTCATTGCCAAAGAAGCTGGCTGTTCACAGAGTGCTGTATCCAAGCATGTTAACAGAAAGTTGAGTGGAAGGAAAAAGTGTGGAAGAAAAAGATGCACAACCAACCGAGAGAACCGCAGCCTTATGAGGATTGTCAAGCAAAATCGATTCAAGAATTTGAGTGAACTTCACAAGGAATGAACTGAGGCTGGGGTCAAGGCATCAAGAGCCACCACACACAGACATGTCAAGGAATTTGGCTACAGTTGCCGTATTCCTCTTGTTAAGCCACTCCTGAACCACAGACAACATCAGAGGCGTCTTACCTGGCCTAAGGAGAAGAAGAACTGGACTGTTGCCCAGTGGTCCAAAGTCCTCTTTTCAGATGAGAGCAAGTTTTGTATTTCATTTGGAAACCAAGGTCCTAGAGTCTGGAGGAAGGGTGGAGAAGCTCATAGCCCAAGTTGCTTGAAGTCCAGTGTTAAGTTTCCACAGTCTGTGATGATTTGGGGTGCAATGTCATCTGCTGGTGTTGGTCCATTGTGTTTTTTGAAAACCAACATCACTGCACCCGTTTACCAAGAAATTTTGGAGCACTTCATGCTTCCTTCTGCTGACCAGCTTTTTGAAGATGCTGATTTCATTTTCCAGCAGGATTTGGCACCTGCCCACACTGCCAAAAGCACCAAAAGTTGGTTAAATGACCATGGTGTTGGTGTGCTTGACTGGCCAGCAAACTCACCAGACCTGAACCCCAGAGAGAATCTATGGGGTATTGTCAAGAGGAAAATGAGAAACAAGAGACCAAAAAAATGCAGATGAGCTGAAGGCCACTGTCAAAGAAACCTGGGCTTCCATACCACCCCAGCAGTGCCACAAACTGATCACCTCCACGCCACGCCGAATTGAGGCAGTAATTAAAGCAAAAAGAGCCCCTACCAAGTATTGAGTACATGTACAGTAAATGAACATACTTTCCAGAAGGCCAACAATTCACTAAAAATGTTTTTTTATTGGTCTTATGAAGTATTCTAATTTGTTGAGATAGTGAATTGGTGGGTTTTTGTTAAATGTGAACCAAAATCATCACAATTAAAAGAACCAAAGACTTAAACTACTTCAATCTGTGTGCATTGAATTTATTTAATAAACGAGTTTCACAATTTGAGTTGAATTACTAAAATAAATGAACTTTTCCACGACATTCTAATTTATTGAGATGCACCTGTATAGCGTATTTTTCCTTCACTGTTATTGCACATGTCAGAAAACAGTTTGAGAATAAACTGCCTTCTGACTTTTAAACACATTGCATGCTTTTAAGTTTAATCAATTATTTAAAGATTTTAATTGCATCTCATTCAATTCATTGATGAAACTCATTGATATAAATGTGTTAAGTATTTTTAAATGCTAGCCTATTTGATATCCGTTAACGGTTGTAATGTTTTGAGAACATTTTACATTTCTAAATTGGCCCTAAATAACGTTTAAGAAATGTTCTATTAACATTATTAAACATTTGTTTGCAAAAACATCTTTAAGAACAATTAGTTATATAATAATTTTTTTTTCCTCTTTCAGGCCAGGGGAAAAAGGCCATTGGAATGTGTCATTCTTTGTGTCATTACACTATGTTGCTATGCAAATTATGACTCATTTTGTCAATGTTATTTTTAATAACGATTTTAAAACATTCCACTGACAATGCAAGGATAACGTTTTTATGCCAACATTTTTAGAACGTTTATCAATGGCAGATAACGTTAATAAAAAATGTTCTACTAACGTTACTGCAAGAACAATTTATTTATTTCTTTTTTTATTTATTTATTTTTATGATAACTTTGAGAGAACATTTAGAGAACGGAAAAACAAAGTTACGAGAACGTTTCCTGTTAGCTGGGCTCCTTCACAAAACTTAACCAACACCCTAGGTAGAATGCAAAAAATTTCAATACAAGCATTTCAGTCAAATATAATTTATGCAATATTTCAAACCTTTAACCCATGGAGGAAAATCAACCCATGGCAACAGTTTAAAAGTAGCGAATTTCCGAGGAAAAAACGCGGACTTGACAACCCTGCACCCAACACGAGCTGCAGGAGACATATTTGACTGATCATGGGTCGAGAGTAAGGAGAGATGACTGACAAGACCATGCTGGAGGATTTGCTGCTCAACAGATCCTCAGCTCATTGACAAATATCTGATGTGCTCCCTTTCCATGTGTGATCGCGAAATTGAAAGTTGAGGTGAACAGCGAGCACTCATTCAAAATACCCTGCATTTTGCTGATGCATATTACTCCTATGCAAACTGATATGCTAGTAGGCCTACGCCATAGAATTTGCACGATTTTGAAGAGTCTGAAATAGATGTTGCTCCATCAGAAGACGAAAAAATAATACACGCATCATAACATCATTCAGAGAAATAACGCTTACAGCATGCAGTACAGTACGGATTTAAAGACATGAGCTTTATTTACATTTCCAAGATCATGCATGGTAACTGGTAAGCTTTGAATTTCAATACAATACAGAGCAACAGAGGTTTGTATTGTAATATTTATTGTATATCCGATGAGCAATCCGGTCATTATTTAACATTCCTATATGTAAAATTACAGTACCAACATAGCAACAATTCTGGCAGCCAAGCACAGTTGCTGCAGACATGTTTTAACTAGAATCAATCCAAGAATCACAAGGATGATTTTCAAACTGCCTGTATGTTATCATTGGTAACCATTCATTTACAACGTTTGGCCACCAGGTGGCACAGTCACTTCATTTTCAGAGGGACCCTCATATGTCTCAGAAAACCTAGTCATACACAGAAATATAAGTGCAAATAAAAAATTTAGAGAAAGACCACAAAATAGGCATGACTGAATTCAGCCCTCTATGAATATATATAAGAACAAATATCAAAATGCTTCACCATTCGGTTCTAATGCTCCCACAGAATCCCAGCCAGAGGAAGGAGAAATACTGGAAGAGAATCTGTGCACAATGTTTATGCTTGCATGACATCTTTACGCACTGGCTGCTGCTCTCTGCCTGTCATAAAAGCGCTTGAATATTCTGAATATTTTGAACATTATATAATATTTGTTTCTTTGTTCTGACTGTATACTTCTCTTAATAAGCTTGGGAACTTTTTCTTATATTGCTTGTAGGGCCTACTTGTCTGCTCAGTAACTTGCAAAATAGTCTTAAAAACCAACATGGATTCACATCTTGGATTGATCCTGGAAAAGCATGATGATATGATATTCTTGCCATATCACCCAAATCCATATGATGGATGAGCATTCCCTGTTTACTTACAGGCATGTGGACACTGTGGTGTTTTGGTTGAAAGCTCCTTGGAACTGGATATTAGTAAGACCAAAGAATTGGGCCATGGGAAGCTCCATCGTCAAGTACCCAACACAATCTTTCTGAACCGCTCGGGATTGGATGGTGGAAATGGTTGAGACATCCACATCCCTGGGCAATGAGATTAACCACTGCTTGTCCTTTACAAAACATACAAACAGGGTCTATAAAAAGTCCCAACTCCTCATTAGTCTAGTGTAACAGTTCTTAGGATCAATACAGACAACAGACCAAATTAAACCTTAAAGCTTCAGAGTCTAACTAGCAGTAAATGAAATTGCACTATGATGTTCACAAACTTACTTTTTTTATGCTGGACTTTACTCACATCCCCATCTGATAGACGTAAAACAAACTAAAGATTACCAACAATAAGAATCTCAGCAATTACATCAGAGTCACAGCACATTTCGATTGACTAATTAGTGCCTTATGCGTCTGAAATGGCCTTATAGACTAATACTTATCCATGTTTGCATAGATGTCCCTTACGATGAGACTTTTTGCTATGGCCAATTTCACTTGAGCTCATCAAGAGGGCTGACAAGAAGATTATGGATTTAAGAGGGCGGAGTTAAAGGATGAAAAGCGAAAAATACAGACAGCTAGAGAGAGCAGATGAGAGAAGAGGTAAAGAGAAACATCTTATGGAACCAATTAAGCCAACAAAAAAAAACAAAAAAAACAAAAAAAGAGTAAACAAACGTAGGTTGTGTCCTTGCTACATCATTGGCCATGCAGGCTGGAATTAAAGACAAATGATCATCTTCTTTCTTATTAGAAGTGAACTTCATATCTGGTTGTAGTCCTGCTTAAAAGTGAGATGTTGATGCTCAGATTCCTGTTTTCGCTTCTCGGTGAGTATCTCTTTTATTAATAATAGACAATGTTTTCTCTGAAAAAGAAGTCTTCTGTTAAATGCACAACTAAGAGGTTTGGTCTTGAGTGCTAACCATTGTAACCATAAAAAAATTTAACAACTAATCATGTTACGCTGAGTAATTAAAAGTTTTGGTCCCACTTTATATTAAGTGGCCCTAATACCTGTGTACTTACATAGTAACTAGATGTGTACGTAGTATGTAACCACAGTGTAAGTACACATTGGTACATAGTAATGTTTGTGTAACTACACATATATAACAACCCACTGAATGGTATGTGTAAGTACAAATGTGTAACAGGACATTGGTAAACACTCTTTGGTAATGAAAATACAAATGTGTAACAGGACTAACAGCACTTTTTGGTAAAGAAAGTGTTATACTTTATAGTAACTAAACAATTCCTATGGATTTACCATGTAATTACTCTGATGTTACACAGCAGTGGCCAGTAAGTTAGGCTTTACATATTAATTTTGGTTGGCGTACAGAATGTTACACTTTATATTAAGTGGACAGTTCCTGAGGAGTTACCATGCAAGTACACTGGTATTACAGTGGTGCACCAACTCCACCAACTTGAGATCCAACTCCTCCCACTTTACATATCCCTAAACCTACCCATCTCCACCCCCTGGATCAAATTGTTCCAATTACTCTTATACATATTTGTAACGAATCAGCTCATGGGAAATATGAATAATTAATCATAAGTAGTTATAATTAATTATAAATATTTAGATCCGCTGTAAGCATTC
>NW_015656606.1:374889-385538 GCF_001515625.1 Sinocyclocheilus rhinocerous
CAGGTGCAACCCTGGAGCACGGGAACCTAAAAGACCAAAAGGTCTTTTATGTTTTTACAACTGATTTAAAGATTTCTTTGTTTTTGTTCTGGTAGTATTTAAGGGAATGTTGCAAATCAGTCTTTGGGATTCTGTAGTCAGAAAAAACCCCATGCAGTGTGCGAGAGTCTCTGGAGGTCTGCTCCAGAACTCTTGCTGCTGTGTGTGTCTCTGCTGTCAGGTATGATTCAAAAATGTAATTGTGTCAAACACATTGTGCCCATAGAGCACACTGTATAGTTGTTTGTGCTACTACATGTGCACATAGGCTAGTTGAGTTTATTCTTTAATTAAAAACACATGATTACTTTGCTGTAAGTGTTCTTTGAAATACTTAGGTAAAAGGTTGTTGATGCTATGCATTTTAGACAGTGTGTCTTGTGTTAAATTAGGATAACTGTTACATGTGTGACTATGGAAAATTCGTTTGTCTCCTGCATGGAACACTTGGCTATTTTCCATATAGCTACAGTAAACCATGTTGCCACGCGGATACAATATGTTTCACAATTGCATTATCCTTTCTAAATTGGCTTCTAATTGTTTCATTATGTAATTGGCATGATACAATTTTACCTGACTAATAATAAATTGTTATATTTGATTTATTCTGAACTTTTCTTGAATTAATTATGACCAGTAAATCATAGGAGGCTAGTGCTACCGTAAATCTGTGTCCAGGATAGTACAAACTAAATGCGCATGTATGAAAGGAGCAGTAGGCACTTCATCTGAAGACCTTTTGATTTCTGTCTATCACTGATTTAGCAAGATGTATGGAAGTGGCTAAATTAAGTACACTTTTTGTAAGAGTGAGCAGTAGGCAACCGACTAAAAGGTATTAGCTAACTTATTACACCCTCTGACTAAGATCAGACTGGCTAGTTTGCGTCCGTGAGTTTACCGCAAACCCGGGGCGCGTATCTCTGAGCGGCATTGGGTCCCTGATGAACGAATAATTGAAAGTATGGGATTTACAGAATACTCAAATATCTAAATTAATAAACAATCGATATCTGTGATCAGCTTTTGATTAGAAATATTACACAGGTATTAGGGCCACTTAATATAAAGTGGGACCAAAGTTTGTATATCACTACGACAGCTCAGTCCATATTATACAGTCTAACACAATGTATTTTCTATTTTCTAAAATAAGAGTGCATCCTTTGCTTGTGCCTCTTTTGTTTAATCTGATTATCTCTTTTTTCAAATAAGGTTATGCAAATGATTTCTTTGCATGGGCTAATGGTTAACCCTGAGTGTAGGTTTGGTTTTAATAGTATACCAAATTTACATTAATCTACACAGATGCACCATAAACTGATTATTTCTTCTTGTTTAGAGTATTTATTTATAAAAGTTGGTCTGCTACTATCTGTACACTGATATGTCATGAAAATGATCATGTACAGGTAACGGACATTATGAAAAAAACAATAATAATCAGGTCTCTGTTGTCATAAATGTTCAACTGTGAGTGATAGAAATAGTAGATTAGAAATGAGAGATTTTGTAACTTTGGCTTGCATCATGCTTTACCGTAAAAATGTTCCAGATATATAACCATTTGCTATTTATTTCTGCAACAGGCACCATTGCCATTCACGCCATGACAAATAACTTGAAAGGTATTTAAAGTTTATTTAATCTGTAGCTGAATACACTATTAGAAGGACATGTTCTCTGAAGAAACCAATGCATTATAGATTACTAATAATTTTCTAAGAAAGTAATGCTTATTATTTGATTATTTTTTAATCCAATGTTAAACATTCCAGTGCAGATGAATAATAAAAGAGAATAACACAGGTAATTGTATTTCTCGTTACCCTTTATAGAGAATATTGCAATCAAGGGAAAGGCTGTACAGTCATCTATATGTTACTTAAAGGCTCAAATTGCCATTGATGACAGTGATTTTTACTGCACTCACACTGAAACCAAGACGAACCCATGGAGGCTGGATATGACGGCTCTACAAATCATTCAAGAAGTGATCATCACTAACAGAATGGACTGCTGCTTTGAACAAATCAACGGATCAGAGATTTGCATTGGAAACTCCCTGGAGAACAACGGCAACAACAATCCCAAGTGATGAAAAAAATGTGCCTTTACTTATATAAATGCAACAAATTAAAATGGTTCTTTAAAACTAAAATATGAACATGTTATGCAAGTACCATGTCTGAATTATTAATCACCACATCGTGCAATTAATCAGATTAATTTTTTTTATCGCTTGACAGCCCTAATATATATTTATATAGTTTAGAACAATGAAATCATTCTAATATGCTGATCTGCTGAAACATTTCTGATTATCATCGATGTTGAAATCAGTTGAACTGCTTCATATTTTGTGGAAACAAACGTATTAATCAGTTATATTAAATTGTAATGCTGTTTTTACTGTATTTTTGATGATATAAATGCAGCCTTGACTTCTTTCAAATAGATTAGAAGATCCGAATTATTCCAAACTTTTGCTTGGTAGTGTATGCTTGCTTGCTTAATTTTGTTTTAACTTGCTTAACTGTAACCTAACATGGAGCTTGATCACTTTCCAGATAGTGTGAAATTAATTAAGTGTTCAGTCCTCTCTACTTGAATACTATCGGGCTGATCGAGCCGTCGATGGAATAAAACACGCCCCAGGTCCAGCCTCATTTTGTACTCGTACACAATCGGAAAATGATCCATGGTGGAGGCTGGATCTAGTGGATAATTACTATATCAGCACCGTAATCGTCACAATCAGAGCCGACTGCTGTTAACTCGACGGAGCAGAGATTCGCATCGGAAACTCCCTGGAAAACTTCGGCAACAACAATCCCATGTGAGAAATTTACTCATGCTGTTTAACCATAAACATAACTGTTTTAAGAGGTGATGATTTGATGTGAAGTGGTCTTAGCCACCAATTTACCAAAATGACAAATAGTTACATTGCCACGTGAAATAAAAAAAATACAAATAAAAATAAATAAATAAATGTAAAATAAAAAATACGAGATTACAGTTGTTGTAATATCTTGAGAATAAAGTCAAAATTAGTCAAATATAAAGTTGTAGAAATACGAGATAAGCTTTGTTTGTAATTTGTTACTTTTAATGAAAGCTGAGACTTTGCATTGTAAGTTAAATTGTATTATGACATACAAATAATAAATGTGTTTCTTCCTCTTTATGACTAGTTACAGCACGAAATAAACATGAATGAACATTAGAAGGCATTAAAGAAACAATACAGCTTAATGAAAGAAATGTCTCCTGTAATCGAAAAAAAATGATGGTTTCTTATGCCACTTGAACTGAGATCATTATAGGGATCTGTCAAGCCAGATTAAAGAGCGTGAAATATGCATTATTGTGACACATATTGTTTGTATTTAGTGGTAAAACTGACAGAATTTGAAAGCTGAGACTTTGCCTTAAATTAGAAATAACAAATTGCTTTTTTTTCACCTAATTTTTACTTTATTCTCAAAACATTATTCAATATTATTTATTTTATTATTCATTCTCGTAATCTTATTAGTAGAAGTAGTATTACATGGCACAAAATGCTGTTGTAATAATCTGTATTGTCTGATGCAAGTAAAAGAACCAAAAATAAAAACTGAAATGAAAACAGAATGAAAAAAAAAAAACAGCCTGATAATCAGATTTGCAGCAGCCTTTGATCCAGAAGTATTTTTTTCTGTCTGGGATTTTAAAAGTTTTCTAGCTGTAAGATATTAAAATCAGAAAAAAGACAAAGGCTGTGTTCTTGATTGATGTAATATGAATTTAATTAAGTGATATAGTGATTTACAACTCTTGCTTTGTCACTGATGTTTATTAAGTTTATTTTTGTGCAATATTTCATTACATACAAATACATAAGTAGTCTGAGAGAATTACATAATTTGCAATGCCTTATGGGAGCGGGCAGTGCAGTTATTTTAGTTTCCATTGTTTAACAATGGAGCTCCGGTTTTATATGCTATCATTATGTGAAAGATTTTTGCACCCCTGCTGTTGCATTCTGTACTGTACAACATAAATATGTGTTATTAGTTAATTTGAAGGTAGATATAAGCTCCTTTACTGAAGTTTTTCCAGATTTGCTCAAAAAGCCATTGTGGTTCTTTATTACACTCTACATTAATTAGGTGTGACATGTTTTTCATCATCTCTTTGACTCTCTCTAGATGTGCTGTGATTGCTAGTATTCCAGCAGGTGCTTCCTACAGCTACTTGTGTCCCGATATGGAGGGACGTTACGTGAACATCGTTATTCCTGGAGATGATAAGTTTCTTACGCTCTGTGAGGTTGAAGTCTATTGGGGTTTTCCAGGTAATTCACTATGTATTTTAATTAATTAATTAATACATATATAAGCTATGAGATAAAAATATGCATTTGTGTTGTACTTGTAGAAGACAGACACAATAACTACTTCAACATAAGTTCACAGATATTTAGAAGCAAAAGTTTTCCTTTACAACAGTATAACTCTGAACAGACCCAGTTCTATGTCTCACAACCTTGTTTTCACTGAAGTTTGATGTCCAGATTTACAAAAGTCCAGAATCTCATTTATTTCTCTTGTAAATCTCATTCCACGACTTGTGTGTGTTCACTTAATCTGTGCATTTGTATTTTTTTTTTCTTTCAGTGAGAAAAACACTTTGCGAGGATGAAATGTGCCTCCACTTCTGATTTAGAAGGCCCAGAGAGTGACAAATTCCTCTATCAGGTTAGAACGTACATGCTCACCAATTCATGAAAGTTTGGTTTACAATTCTTACAATTTGCTACTGTAGCTTTGAAAAAAAAACAAAATTTATAAAACAATGAAGTCACTTTCCAGAAACGTCACTCTCTCTGTTCCTCTGTGGTGAAACAAGCTGCCAATCTTCACCTGATCTAGTGTAGATCAATGCAGAAAAGCTGAGCGGATGTGGCGGAAGACGAAACTTGAAATCCACTATAGTATATATAAAGACAGCCTTTGTGCTTTCAATGTGGAACTAGGCAAAGCTAGACAGTCATTCTTCTCAAACCTTATAAACAGTAACTTAAACAACACTCGCACTCTTTTTGCTACTGTTGAGAGACTGACAAACCCCCCAAGTCAGATTGCCATGCTTTTAGTTATTATGCCGCCCCAAAGTTGGAATCAGCTTCCAGAAGAGATCAGATGTGCTAAAACAGTCACATTTAAATGCAGACTCAAAACTCATCTGTTTAGCTGTGCATTTATTGAATGAGCACTGTGCGATGTCCGAACTGATTGCACTATATTTTATGTATAATCGTTTTCTATTCTTAACCATTTTAAATTCATTTTAAACCTCTTAAATCAATTTTTTTTTATCATTTTCAAAGTTTTTAAATTCCTTGTTTTATTGTTGTGATACTTTTTTTTTTTTTTATGTAAAGCACTTTGAATTACCATTGTGTATGAAATGTGCTATACAAATAAACTTGCTTTGCCTTGCCTTGCCTTGCCTTGCCTTGCCTTGATCTGCTGAGACCGTCGAAAGTTTAAATAAACCGTTAAATAAACCTCTTCCAACTAATCCACAACCATTAACTAAGGCACTTATTATATTTAAATCTTGTTCTACTTGTGATGTTCCTCGTTTGAATAAACATATCTGCAGAATGGATCACTGAACAAAAAGTACAATGAACTCATCTGAAAATATTAAGAAAAAATTAATACCACATGATGTTTTTTTTTTTTTAGCTGCAGTCTGCTCTGGAAGTAAGAGGAATCAAAAATGTCACACTGTCCTGGACAAAACCTCCCCAGCGAGAGGTGCAACGGGTCGTAGAGCAAGGGAAGCACATTTACATAACCCAGCTCTTGAAAAACATTTGGTTAAGGTTTGTGATTATTATTTGGTACATAATTATGCCAGCCTTAACATGCTTCTTTTACAGGTCTGTGCCAAAGAATCCAATAACCTGGATGCACAAATGTCTTCAGAGGGAAACAAAAGTTTCCACAGTGATTCTTCAAATAAAAATAATAGCCTAAATATAATAGAGCCAATAAATTACCATGCATATTCTACAAGAACTTCATTTTGTGAATTTAAATTAGTATAGATTTCTCTCACTCTCTCAAGAAGTTATCACAAACCACCACAGTGGGGCTCTAAATAAAATCACGACTGCTTCTCTGTATATCACTGTTTATTAAAGATGAAGTGTTAAGTATCAGAGTGTGTAATATACCTTGATAAGTACACACTCTAAAAATGGTGGGTTGTTTCAACCAAACTTTGGGTCAAATATGGACTAACCCAACTTTTGGGTTAAAATTTTTAGTGAAAAATGTAACCCAATGGTTGGATAAATCCATATTTGACCCAAAGTTGGGTCATGAAAATATTTCCCTTACACAAAACAGAATGTTTTAACAGTGAGCTAGATTCCATGCAATTTGTGCACTATATTCCAAGTCTTCTACAAAGCTTGCCCTGGACATTAATTTGTTCAACTGTCTGCATGCTGTTTATACTTTTTCATACGTCTGCATGATACTTGTGCTTCCAATAAACACAATGCCACTTCAAACGATTGTGTAGGAAGATTTCTGACAACAATTCCTAAACACAACTGTTATGCAATGCTTTGAAATTTCAATAGTTCGGCACTAGGGCCCTCTCTATGAACCAGTGTCTATATGGTTTTTACCTGATCCCAGATAATTTATATAAACGTGTAGGCATTTTAATGATACACATATAATGAAAAGAAAGATTTGTAGTTTATAGTCTTAGCCTGATTAACCAAACTCTCCAGAAAACAAAGCAAGCCCTACAAATTAATAACATAGCACATATGATACAGATACTTCATATTTAATGGTATTTGATGATTTGTAGTTGCATGTAGTAGATTACACTTTAAATTAAACATTTGCAATTGGTTTGTAAAAGCTGTTTTTATGCAAGTTTCAGCCTGAGTTTTGTTGCATTTACACAGTTTTGACCAGCAGGTGTCAGCAGCCAGCGTGTGACGTTCCGAGCACCTCGAAGTGAATTCTTTTGCGAAGCAATTGGTTCAAATGATTCAAAGCTTTGGAAAGGTTCGATTCACCCATACTAAAATATAGCACATATGAGCTTTACAATAAAAAATGCATACAAACTCAATGCATATAAATACTAGGGTAACACTTTACAATAAGGTTCATTAGTTAACTACTTTAGTTAACATGAACTAAGCATGAACAATACTTCTACAGCATTTATTAATCTTAGTTAATGTTCATTTCAACATTTATTAATGCATTATTAAAAGTTGTGCTTGTTCACATTAGTTAATGCACTGTGAATTAACATGAACTAACAATGAACAACTGTATTTTCAATAACTAACATTAACAAAGATTAATAAATACTGTAATAAATGTATTGTTCATTGTTTGTTCGTGTTAGTTAATACATTAACTAACATTAACTAATGGAACCTTATTGTAAAGTGTTACCAATACTAGACCATTAAAAATGGTGTATGTGCACTTGCGTGATTCAAGTCCTGCGTGTGCAAAAGTCTTATAGGTATTTAAATATTGATTTATGCTGCAAAATTCAATAATCTTTAAAATGTAGTAGTTTAAAAAAGGTATCCAAATACTCCTCTTTACTGGTGTAAAGTCTGTGATAGAGGGAAGTAGAGCAGTGAGTGTTGGAGGTGGAGAATGAGGGGTGGAGAATCACGACCATGTGATGCACATATACAGTATAATTCAGAATCCTCCATATGACACAATTCACCCTGATGTGCATTGCTGGTTTGACGGACCAGTTCAAAACACAAAAGCGAGAGGTAAGATTTGACATACTTTTAACTTTCTTAACTATGTTAACACTGATTGTACTTTGTGTAATGATGAAAAATAAGACTCATTTGTTTAGTGTAACTGAATTATAGGTAGAACTTGTGAACTGTGCTAAATATGAATGTTAAAAATTATAATTTTACATTAAAAGGCTATTTTATTTTGAATGAACATAATTGTCATAAATAGAAAGTTGATTCATAAGCAAAAAATCATTACTGTTATGATTGGGTTACTTATTGAAAATTGTAATAAATCCTCGTGAATCTTTGAGAATGACAAAAACTTCAATCTGTTGTTATACAGATTTATGATGTACATATAGTTTTGTCGAACTAACTTCTAAAAGTTAACGTAATTACTTTGTCTAAATTTATGCTACAGTGCTACGTAATATCATGACTTTCATGTTTTGAGTTCCTGGTTCTCCATGTAGATCTTGAAAATGGTATTACATCCTGGTGAATCTTTGAAAATAATAATAAAAATATCAAACTTTTGTGATACTTTGATTTAGTGTATTACTTGCCCTAAACGTTTCTTCGCCTGAATTTGCCACAGTGCAACTTTTACACATTTTTCATCACTATGTAATCTCTTTGGCAATAAAGTTTATTATTTTTTATTATTTATATTTTTCTGTATTAGTCTGTCTTTTTCCCTCAGAAATGAAGAGGCTCAGCAAGTGTCTGTTTCTCTTACTGGGTAAAGCCAACCTTAAATGAGTCTAATTTCAGTAGTTCTGTGTGTACTATAGGAGTTTAAATATCTGTGAAACACACTGTATTCCTCTTTTCTTCAGGGATTTTCACAGTTCAAAAAGAGGCAGTTGAAAAAAGTAAGTCAATAGTGTACCGGTTTCTGTTATTTTAGTGCATAAATGTGTCTAATTTCAGTAGTATAAATATCAGTTGTTTTTTATGTGCTAATGATTTACTGTAAATCAATCTATATATTTGTGATGTTTCTACAGGGAGTCCACCAGTTCAAGCAGTGAAAACTGGTATGAGACCATTAAAACTGACCCTCTTTTTTTCAAATTGTAAATATATAATAATGTATAATTTATTTATTAAAATGCAATATTATAATAGATTGATGATTTATTTTTTCAAATGTTTTTTTTATTTCAGCTTGGAACCTATAACATGCAAAATTAATGTTTAGTGCTTTTCTGTAATTAGTGTTTAGCTTAATTTGCCCCAGACACTTTGCCCCAGACACCCAGACACTTTGGTGGGATTTGCATGTCCTAATCACGACCTCCTTTTCTGGAAGGAAAAAAAAAATACACTAATATATATGCAAAATTCAGAGACATACAAAAGGCTGAAGGGGTTCACATATTTTATAATTTCTCTTTGAAAATTGGTCAACGGCTCTTAAAAGGTTTCTGTCAGTCTTTCCAACAATGTTTAGATTTTTAAGATACAATCTCAGAGTCTGTTAAAAATGTCTCATCTCAGGCCATTCCAGTGAACAAACTACAGTGATACGCTTTCCCTGCCACATGTAAAGTTAACTAATAATTAAATTATTTAAACCGCATTATAAATAAGAATAACATGGTTGTTTGTATTTCTCGTTACCCATTCTAGGAAATATTCCAATCAAGGGCAAGGCTGAGCAGTCATCTACACTCCGCTATGAGGCGAATACAGCCATTGATGATAATGATTTTCACTGCACCCACACTGAAACCGAGACGAACCCATGGTGGAGGCTGGATATGACGGATCTACAAATCATTCAAGAAGTGATCATCACTAACAGGATGGACAGCTGCTTTGAACAAATCAACGGAGCAGAGATTCGCATTGGAAACTCCCTGGAGAACAACGGCAACAACAATCCCATGTGATGACAAATTTGCATTTAATTAAAATAAATGTGGCAATTGAAATGGTTCTTTAAGAGTAAAATATGAACATGTTGTGCAATGTTATGCAAAAGGATTTAAAAAAAAATTGTGATATTGCTTAAGTTGTGAAATGATGTTTCATATTCTCTCTTTCTCTAGATGTGCGAAAATTTCTGGTATTCCTGCAGGTCAATCTGTTTCCTACTCATGTGGTGGAATGAAAGGCCATTACCTGAATGTGGTCATTCCTGGTTATTCAAAGAATCTCACCCTGTGTGAAGTGAGAGTCTACGGAAATGGTACTTCTTGACACCTAAAAATAGAGTATTAATGTATATACACTACTGGTCAAAAGCGTATGCTCATAAAGGCTGCATTCATTCGACCAAAATACTGTAAAAACAGTAACATTGTGAATTATTATTACAATACAAGAACAGTTTCCTATTTGAATAAACACTCTTAAAGCAGCACTATGTAACGTTTTCTGTGTTCAAAATTTGCTAAATGTATATAATGAGCGAGTACATCATGAATTAATCTTCCAAACCACGTTTTTGTCTTCTTCCGAATCACTACGGTACACTTATAATAAGTACTTATATTTGGACTATTGTAGCCTGGTCGGGTCGTCACCGCTGCGGAGTAACACATACAAATGCTGGGTTGTTTCAACCCATCTTTGGGACAAAAATGGAGTAACCCAGCTGTTGGGTTAAATGTTTTAAATACAGTTTTAACCCAAAAGTTGGGTTATTTATTTATTTATTTTATATATTTATTTAGTCATTTAGCAGACGCTTTTATCCAAAGCGACTTACAAATGAGGACAATAAGGACAATAAGGGAAGTCGTGGCCTAATGGTTAGAGAGTCGGACTCATAACCCAAAGGTTGCGG
>NW_015656606.1:385604-386520 GCF_001515625.1 Sinocyclocheilus rhinocerous
AGAAATGGCCTGAAGGAGGTGAGTGGGGATAGGATCAAGTGGACAAGTATTAGGATGATTGGAAAGGATGAGTTTAGATACTTCTGCCTCAGAGAGTGGAGAGAAGGATGAAAACGAGTGTATGTTTGCTGGTAAGATGTGTTTGACAGTTTGTGGTGTGGCAAATTGTGCACTGAGGTTTGTAATTTTATTAATGAAGAATGTGGCAAAGTCGTCAGCTGTTAGAGTTGATTGTCAAAGTTGGTTAGTCCATATTTGACCCAAAGTTGGGTTGAAACAATCCAGCATTTTTTATTGTAAAATGTTATTTATTCCTATGATGCAAAGCTAAATTTTCAGCATCATTACTCCAGTCTTCAGTGTCACACGTTCCTTCAGAAAGCAAAAAATACTGTTTATTTTTTTGATCAAATAAATGCAGCATTTGTGAGCATAAGTGACTTCTCAAGTGATTTGAAAAAAATCTGAATTATTTCAAACGTTCAATTAATAGTGTATATAGAACTTGCTTAAAAAGTGCCCTAATATGCAGCTGAATCACTTTTCAGATAATGTGAAATTAAAAGGAATTGCGGCTCAGTCATCTGTATTTGAATACTATCGGGCTGATCGTGCTGTCGATGGAATAAAATTTTATCCAAAGCGACTTACAAATGAGGACAATAAAAGCAGTCAAAACCAACAAAAGAGCAACAATACACAAGTGCAAATGACAAGTCTCGGTTAGCCTAACGCAGTACACGTAGCAAGGTGTATATACATATATACATATATACATACATATACACACATACATACATACATATATTATACACATATACACACACACACACATACACACACACACATATACACACACACGCACAAAGAAAAACAAGTAGATAGAATAGAAAAAATAGAAAGCTAGTGTTTGTTT
>NW_015656606.1:393412-399206 GCF_001515625.1 Sinocyclocheilus rhinocerous
TTTTATGCCAAAAATCATTAGGATATTAAGTAAAGATCGTGTTCCATGAAGATATTTTGTAAATTCCCTACTGTAAATATATTAAAACTAAATTTTTGATTAGTGATATGTATTGCTAAGAACTTCATTTGGATAACTTTAAAGACGATTTTCTCAATATTTTGATTTTTTTTTTTTTTCGCACCCTCAGATTCCAGATTTTCAAATAGTTGTATATCGGCCAAATATTGTCCTATCCTAACAAACCATACATCAATGTAAATCTTATCTATTCAGCTTTCAGGTGATGTATAAATCTCAATTTTGAAAAAATGATCCTTATGACTGGTTTTGTGCTCCATGGTCACATTTATCATTTGATAATTTAAAAGAAGATATAAGCTGGAGTTTACTTAAGTTTCCCATTTTTTTCAGTATTTTCTGAGATTTGATACTACCTGCTTCACTACGTTCTGCTCAACAAGCCATTGTGTTGCTTTATCTTCCTTAATTAGGTGTTAAATGATTGATGTTTTCCATCATCTCTCTAGATGTGCTGTAATTACTAGCATTCCAGCAGGAGCTTCCTACAGCTACTCTTGTCCCGATATGGTGGGACGTTATGTGAACGTGGTTATTCCTCAAGAAGGTTCCTTGCACTGCGTGAGGTGGAAGTCTATGGGAGTTTGCCAGGTAACTCATTATGGATATAAATTAATACATTAATAAATACTCACAAACACACATGCATACATGCAGACGTTTTCCTTCAATTCATATCATATTAATAATGGCCATTCAATACACTAATGTTAATCTAACTTTCACAACAACTGAGATTTTATCCACTGGAAACTGTTTGGAAAGATATATTTTGTCATTTGAACATTCAAAGGCAATGTTTACAACAGTATAACTTGGAACATACACAGTTCTATGTCCAACGGCCTTGTTATCAATTACATTTAATGTCAATCCAAAGTCTACAAGTCTTCATTTCACTTGTAACACTCATTCCCTGACTTGTGTGTTCATATTATGTCGATTTGTATTTTTTCAGTGAGAAAAAACTTTGTAAGGATGAAATTTGCCTCCAGTTCTGATTTAGCCGGCTCAGAGAGTGACAGACTACTCTATCAGGTTAGAAAGAAAAAAAAAAAACATTAACACTACAATTAACAAATGCAAGGCTGTAAACTATAGTTTGCTGCTCCTGTTACCTTGCCCCTTCATGAAAGAAAAAAAAATGCCTTTTGCAAAACCTAAGAGCTAAAACCGAAAACAAATATTTGAGACAGATTCATAAAACAATCTGTGCTTCAATAATGAAACAAAAAGTTGCTTTCCTGACACTTCACTCTCTCTGTTCCTCTGTGGTGAAATCCTCACCTGGGGTGCGTTTCCCGTACAACGACGTAACTCACTGATTAACCACCATAGTACGATGCATTGTTGTGGAAACTAACTAGCCAGTCACGACTGTTTCCTGAACACGGTCGCATATCCATAGTTTGAACCACATTAGTTCAACGTCACACACATTTGGTGGAGTAATAACTTCTGCTAATTAACTGATTCGAGATTTCTGAGATGCTGCTGTATTGAACATGGCACCTGCTGACTAATTTACTATGTTTTGTTCCCTGTCATTTTGCTTTATTTGATGTTTGATTCAATCGCGGGTTCCCTCTTAAATACAAATATATATATCTCTATACAGTATATATTATTTTATTTTTTTTATAGAATGGAAGATACAGATTGTACTGCATGTTAGCTTGCTTATTGTGCCCAAAAGCATAATTTATTTAAGTCCATATGTCTTACTAACAAGAAACTATGCTTCTAACCACAGGTCGAGAGCTGTAGTTCCTACCTACCAAGTTTGCAATGCTGTTTGCGAATGTTCGTTTGAACTATGGTTTCGGGAAACACAGAATCGTTGAACTATGTTGATAACGACGGAACTTGCGACCATAGTTGGCTAACGATGCTTTTGGGAAACGCACCCCTGATCGGCTGATACGGTCAAAACTTTAAAGTAACAGCTGAAGACACGTCTTCCACAAAGACTTAACTAATCATAAACAACCATAAACAAAGGCACTTACTATATTTCACTCCTGTTCTACTTGTGATGTTCCTTGTGTGGGTAAAAGCATTAGATTTACAAAGTTTATGTGCTTCTCAGACTGTTAAAATCAGCTGCTTTGCAGATTAGTTTCATAGATATTCATCAACTGGAGAAGTTGTTTCGATACATTATGTTTAAAAAGTACAATGAACTCTTAAATTTTATTCCATATGATGCTCCTTTTAGCTGCAGTCTGCTCTGGAATTAAGAGGGACCACCAACGTCAAACTGTCCTGGACAAATCCTCCTCAGCGAGAGGTGAAACAGGACATCATAGAGGAAGGTAAGTACATTTACGGAGCCCAACTCTTGAAAAAAACATATTAATTGGTTAAGACATCAGTATGTGGGTCTTAATATGCTTTATTTACAGGTCCATGTGAAAGAATACAATAACCTGGATGATAAATGTCTCTTGGAAGAAATAAATGTTTCCGAAGTGCTTCCGCTTTTTTTTCTGCTTGACAGAAAATTGAAAACCGGGTGAAAGGAAAAACTGTTTTTCATCTTATAAGAGAGTCGACATATTCTAATGCATATTATCTACATGAAGTTCATGTTTTGAACTGAAATGATTATTATAGATCTCTCTCACTCTTAAAACAAGTAATCAAAAACCACCAGAGTGAGGAACTAAATAATGTACAAATGTTTCTCTGTACAGTAGCATATCACTGTTCATTAAAAAGAAGTGTGTAATATCTAAATTTGTATAATATCCTTTAAAGAGATGTTCTGGATAGCGGATAGATTTTACATGACAAACAAAAACATCATAAACGTAGTCTATGCCATATATGGGCCTATTTCAAGTCTTCTACAGTCATATAATCATCTGTAGCTTAGTGATTGTAACAACATTCGTAGGTCGGGAAGGAGGCGGGAACCGGCGAACATTTAAGACTTTAATAAAATAAACAAACACAAAACGAAAGTAAAGCGGCAGCCCCTCGCGGACGACTGCCGCACACAAAACACAAAATAAAATACAGGCCTGGTCCTCTCTCGTCTTTCACTGTCGTAGCTCCTCCTTTTATCCTTCCGGAGCTCCTCCGTGGGACTCGAGACCGGTGAGTGGTGCAGGTGTCGCTCATTATCAATTAATCCACTGGCCTCGCTCCATTCCCACGGCTCTCGGCCCCGCCCCCACTCGGCACAGTGATGAACAGACAAATTTAACCCAAACCTCATAGGTAACACCACAGCCAATGTCATTTGCCATCAGTTGTCACAACTGAAGTGTTGCATCCAACGGCACCATTTTCAAGAATATGAGGGAAAATTTAAATTTATTCCAATGGCATGGGAGAATATTAACCAAGAAAATAATGTCTTAATTTGGGGACATGTTCCTCACACTCCTATGGCTTAAAATTTTGTTTTGTTTATACTTTTTCATATTTCTGCATGACATTTGTGCTTCAAATGAGCACAGTGCCACTTCAAACCATTGTGTATTGTTTTTTAACAAAATATTCCCTTTATTGACCCCAACCTCTATAGCACATGCTAAAATGGTTCCTGTTTTAGTTTAGGTTTTAAATGTTATATTTATTTAATGTGTATTTAGGAGACTTATTTTGGATAAGAACAAATAATTATAATTAGAAACAGCAACCCAAAATAAATGTAAGCCAAAGCCCTCTGAGGCCCAGCGACATAATTGAGCGACATAAATTGGTCTAGTGACGTCACATTAAATGCGCCCACTGATCTGATCTGGACCAAGTGAGATGGTCCTCACTGCAGAACACAATATCCTGGGGGCGTGGTTGGATCCCGATCCAACTCCTCCCACCTTACATATACCTAAACCTACCCATCTCCACCCCCTGATCCCTTAACCCACCCATCTCCACCCCTAAACCTATCAATCTCCACCACCTAGATGTGGATTCAACCACGCCCCCTGGATCTTGTGTTCTGCAGTGAGGACCATCCCGACCATGCACTCCAGAGTACAGCCTGGACGATGGGGCAGGGCAACACATTGGGGGAGGATGACACATGTCGCTCCGCCCACCCCCAATTCCATTAGTTTATAAAACAGCAAATCTTATTGGTGTAGACGCTTGAAGCATAAGCATGCGCATTCCTTTGTGTACGATATTGTAATTGATTTGGCCATATTACAGAAATATTATGTGCTATCTCTAGAATCGTATCTTATTATCTGTTTAGTAACTGTGGTATTGTTTACAATTAAACGCTTGGTGACGTCACCTCCATGTTCTTCAGGCTGAATAGAGCTGTTTTACATTAGCGTATCATTCATATTTCCATGAGGGTCTGCGGACCAGCACAAAGTTGGGATTTTTTTATGCAAATGATTTACTCTATTTTAGTAATGAACAAACACGAACATAAGCGGCTGATTTTAGGTTTTAAAACACAACCGTTTTTGTTGTTGTTTGTACATTACTCAATGAGTCACAAACATTATTTTGTATAAAGTGCTAATAAAATGTTTTCATGGCAAACTCATGTTTCCTTGTTTACCTCTTAATAAAATAGTTGAGCCTATATATTGGCTATCTTATAGTTTTCAAAGGTTCCTATTTTATAGTATACAAGTGCCCATGTTACTCAAGACATTAAAAATCCAATTATTTATGTATCCACCTCCTCAATGTGTGTGCATCTGTGTATGTACGGGATGAAATTGGTTTCAGTTATTAACACTCATTGTAGCCATATGCCTAGCTGCATAACTATATCAAACATAAAATCACTTGGAGCTGTAAATCTGTGTAATATATGTAGGCTACGTGAGGACTTTTAAGAAGGTGAGTAAAATAGATATATATATATCCTGCATAGCCACACCCGACAGGAAGGCCTTAGAGGCCGCCACACTTCGGGTGGAGTGAGCCTTGACCCCTAAGGGTGAGAGAAGGCCAGAGGACTCATATGAAATAGTAATGGCATCAACAATCCACCTACTGAGGGTCTGCTTAGTGGCAGGCAGACCCCTCTTGGAAGGACCATAACAAACGAATAATTGGTCAGACTTCCTCCACATGGCAGCTCTGTGGACATATGTGTCCAATGCTCGCAACTAAAATGGTACATTTTGGCTCCCTGAAGGGGGAGGACCGAAAACCTGACGTACGACGGGCCGTGGTACTGAGGAGGGCACTTTAGGGACATACCCCAGCCTGGGGTACAGAAAAGCTTTGGCCAAGCTGGGCGCAAAGTCTAGGAAGGAGGGGGCCCCACTGACAAGGCCTGCAAATCTCAGATTCTCTTCAGTGAAGTGATGGCTAACAAAAAGACAGTCAACCTCGGTTGAGAGACCGGAAGCTACGAGTTGTGCCCCTTCAGAGGCCACACCCAAAGCTTCGGGCGGGGTTGAAAGATCGTACCCCCCGCCTGTGAGAGGAGATCCCTCCTGACAGGAATCTCCCATGGAGAGCCGTCGAGAAGGGAAATCAGGTCCGAGAACCATACTCGGCCCGGCCAGAACCGGGGCTACTAGTAGCAGACGGACCTCGTCCCGGCGCACTCTCTCCAGAACTCCCGGGAGCAGAATGATCGGAGGGAAAAAGCGTACAAACGAAGCCTCGGCCAAGTCTGTACCATTGCATCCAGCCCCAGTGGAGCTGGATGAATCAGAGAGAACCAGAGGGGACATTGCGATGTCTCCTGAGTCGCAAAGAGGTCCACCTGAGCCTGGCCAAA
>NW_015656606.1:399593-421482 GCF_001515625.1 Sinocyclocheilus rhinocerous
GCTGCCATCAGACCCAGCAGCTTTTGAAACTGCTTGACAGTGAGTGACCGGCCTTCTTTGACTCTCGCGACTGCAGTGAGGATCGACTCGATCCGAGCAGGAGACAGCTGTGCCTGCATCGTGGTCGAATCCAACACCACGCCTAGATAAGTGGTCCTCTGTAATGGAGAAAGCACACTTTTCTTTACGTTTAGTCTTAACCCCAACTCTTTAATATGGGCGAGAACGACATCTCGATGTCGAACCACCGTCTGCTCTGAGCTAGAATCAACCAATCGTCGATATAATTTAGTATGTGGATGCCTTGGAGTTTCAATGGAGCCAGAGCAGCATCCACACACTTCGTGAAAGTGCGGGGTGAGAGTGCAAGGCCGAACAGAAGAACCCGATATTGGTAAGCTTCGGCTCCGAAAGCAAACTTCAGGAACTTCCTGTGTTGAGGAAGGATGGAGACATGGAAATATGCATCTTTTAGATCTATCGTGACAAACAGAGGAGGGACCACCTCGATGGCCTCCTTCCTCAGCAGAGTATTTACTTCTTTGTCTAACACTGGAGCCTGCTCGGGACCCACCACCGTGGAAACTATCCTGTTGAAACTAGGCGGAGGAGAATCAAACTGAATTCTGTAACCAGCCTGACCTGACCTGCTGCCGTGTACCCTTTGCCCACCAGCGCTGAAGTGGTACGAAGCGGCTTGGTGGGCAGTGCCGGGGCTTTAAGGAACGACGCCACACCGGGAGACAGATAGCTCATGAGCATCTGTTCAATCTGGGGCATCGCCCTATAACCGCACTCATTTAATCCCGTGACGTTAGAATAATCAACCAGAGACGGACTAAAGAGGTGGGCCGAGTATGGTTTCGACCACGATCTCGACACCTCAGTGTGGAGATCGGGAAATAAAACGGCAAGCCCGGCGTGGAGGGAGCGGCTTAGACCGTAAAAAATGTTTTTTTTTTTTTTTGTACAGAGCCCTCCGGGAGCGAAGCGTCCGCATGGAGAGGCGCTCACAATGCAGACAGTCAGCTCCCTCGAGAGCTGACTCAGCGTGCTTCACTCCCAGACAAACAACACAAAGGCTGTGTGTATCCCCGCCCGTGATGTAGCGAGGTCAGGGAGGAACACACAACTTAAACTGCTGTTTGCCTTTATCATCCCCATTATTTGTCTTGTGCTTAGACTTTGGCATTGCTTTATCGTTTGGAAAAGTGACAGACAATGGTAAATAGGACATACACACACACAGAGCGCTTCGCTGAATGACATAAGATGCCACTGTCTCCACCTCACGTGCTTTTATAGCTTCCTGGTCACACGTCACCCCGTCCGTAACGTTGCGCCCATCCATTGGTCTGATTACACACACGATTCAGAGCATAGTCACGCTGCGCTGAAGGCGTTCGATGCAGCTCGAGTTCCTGAAGGGGAACCAGTAATTTAATTTGTGCATAAATAGCCTACATATAAAAGTATTAATAAAAATATACAGCAGAGAAGTGATATGAACATTTATTGCTTAAGTACGCACTTAAACACATTAATAATATTTGCTGTAGATCAGATTTAATAACAGCTGTTTAGTAAACAAAAACATTCAAAATATATGCAAAGATATGTTGTTTCAGCATTGCATGGTTTTTATTCCCATTACCCACTTATATTATCTCTGTTTAAATGTAGATTAAAGACATCTCTTTGGCCAAGCATTCAAATAATGCATCTCAATCTTGTACTGCAGTTATATCTGATCAAATGCACATTATTATTCTTTAGTTTGGGTTAAACAAATCAATTTTGCTAATAAAACCCCAGTTCACTCTGATGGTCAGGGCTATTTGGTATAATTGTCTTATTTGTCTCTGCGGTTGTGCTTTAAAATAAAATTAAGACACAATTGCAAGTTTGTCCAATGTCTTACTGAACTAATTTATCGTCATCATCATCATGTTTGTTCTTATTCACCGATCCTAATATAAAGAAGAATATACATTTAAATATTTATATTATACAAAATAGCCAAATCTCAAACAGTGGATCATTTTTATCAGCATATCGCCCAGCTCTTAAACTGCTCAACGTTAAATCATGTCTGCTTGAAACAATGTGTATTGTGAAAATCTGACTTTATTTAACGTGATATAGCTATAGGACTATATCATGGCCACGTAATACGTGAGCAGCACATATTACACAGCTCTGTTCTGCCTGAAGTAGGCTACTCGGAGATGCCGTCACCAAACGTTTGTTTGTAACTTAACCTAACTAATCTAACTAATTTGTCTTAAGTAAAAGAAAAAGAAAAAAAAATCATTAACCAATTGATTCTAACTGAAACTGTGATTAGTGTTTAATTCCGTAGTGCAGTCAAACAGCGTAGATCAGGGGTGTCAAACTCAGTTCCTGGAGGGCCGCAGCCCTGCAGAGCTTGGTTCCAAACCTGCTCCGACACACAAACCATGTAGTTTTCAAATTAGTCAGAAGGATGTGATTAGCTGGACCAGGTGTGTTTAATTAGGGTTGGAGCTAAACTCTGCCGGGCTGTGGCCCTCCAGGAACTGAGTTTGACAACCCTGGCATAGATCGTTCATAGAATGCGCTAGTTCCTGTCTCAAGCATCTATGCCAATAAGCTCTGCTGTATTATAACCCAATGAAATTTGGGGGTGGGCAGGGCGACACGTGTCGCTCCGCCCTAATGAGTCACCCCGCCCCATCGTCCAGGCTGCAATCTGGGGCTATTCAGTAAAATGCCATAGAATTTGAGCGATGTTGAAGAGTCTAAAATAAATATTGCTCCATAAGGACAGAGAAGGGTCCGTGTATATTATGTTCATTTGATTTTTTTTTCTTAAAAAGAAATGGAGAAAAATGAGAAACGGATAGATTTTTTATTTTCGTTTTAAGAAGCTGGATTTTTCGTATTTTTGTTCATGGGTAAAAAAATAAATAAATAAATTGGCATTATGCTTTAATATTTGTTTTGAATGTGTAGTTGGCGCTGAAACGCCCCTTTCATCCCTTCACTGCACCGATACGTGACAACCGCAAGCTCAGTTCATTTTCAACAGGAGAGAAGCGGCAGGCGAGCAGAGTTTATTCATCCTGCAGATTTTTTGTCGTGTAGGCTGCTAGCGGCGCTGACAAGATAGAAAAAAAATTCTGTTTTTACGGCTGCTGCATGTTACTGACAAAACAGAAATTACTTTATTCATAACCAATAAAACGACATTTGAATTTTACTCTGTGATCTACAACGACATGTAATAAAATATGATAGCCTACTGATTTTTAGCCTATTTATTTTATTCTAGGCCTATTGGAAAAACAGGTAACATGTTTTCATTACAAACAACAGCAGAATTGATTTTTATACATAACAGTTTCATGGGAAAAACCCAACCCCACAAATATATTTATAATAACAATTTATAATAAATCTTTACTCAAATTTGCCATAATAATAATTGGTCTACTGTAATGTCTTAAATCCCAATTATAGGCTATACTTTGGAATTATGAACTGAATTCGGCTTAAGCGAGATCATATTAATGCCATTACAGTCACTATTCCAGATCATTTAAAGTCCTGCATGGATTCAGTTTTCCACGTAGGCTATAGTTTGGGAAAATCCCAACTAGTAATGTACAGGTTATAATGCAAGTAAGAATGAATTATTTTCTCATCAGAAATGATCTCCTCCACTGAATCAAGCCGTTCTTCTACTGAGGTAAATACTCCGTTTATTCCTCAGCCTTATTCTGTGGATGATTACTATATGAATACAGTGTTGGTGTGACCACATTACAGATAATGAGCTCAGACAGGAAACACTGCACCTCTCGTTAGTTTAATATGAATTAAATAAACAGATTTTTTTTTTCCCGATTTAAATTGTTTCTTTTAAAAGTAGACGTCAAGCTTTCTATAGACACGTTTCATATGTCTGTGATGCAAGAGTTTCGGTTCATTTCTGACGCGTTTCAGAAAGAAGTTCAGGGAGACCGAGATGGCAGAAAGCACACCCTGTTTGGTTTCTTTATTTTACAACAGAGTTGTGTAACGTTTTGTTTTTATTGAGGGTGTTGTATGACCGAAACTGGAGCTGAAGCTCTTTCCACTGTTAGGCATAGAATAAAATGAGTAGGCTATCATATTTTATTCCATGTCTTTGTAGATCACATACAGTAAAATTAAAATGTCGTTTTACACACACACCCGGAGCAGTTGGGGGTTCTGTGCCTTGCTCAAGGGTCTCACCTCAGTCGTGGTTTTGAGGGTGGAGAGCGCGCTGGATATTCACTCCCCCCACCAACAATCCCTGTTGGACCGGAGACTCGAACCTGCGCCCTTCGGGTTACAAGTCTAACTCTCTATCCATTAGGCTGCCCCGGGATGGAATGAAAGAAGGGATGAAAGAGGTGTTTCAGCGCCGCCCACACATTCAAAACAAATATTAAAGCATAATCCAATTTTTACACATGAACAAAAATACGAAAAATCCAGCTAAATTTTTGTTTTCCATTTCTTAAACAAAACGAAAATCAAACCGTTTCTCATTTCTCTTTATTTTCTAGTAGACAGTAGAAAGTAGAAAATCAAATGACCAAAAGATACACTGACCGATGACGCATGGTAATCTTTGAATTTCAATACAAAATAGAGCAATAGCAGAGGCACGACTGGTCTTCAACGAGCCCAAAAGAGCCCATGTTACACCTCTCTTTATCTCCTTGCACTGGCTACCGGTTGCGGCTCGCATCAAGTTCAAGACATTGATGCTTGCATACAGAACAGCCACAGGCTCAGCACCCGCCTATTTCCACTCACTACTACGAATCTACATCCCCTCCAGAAGTCTGAGATCCGCTAGTGAGCGACGCCTCGTGGTACCATCACAGAGAGGCTCACAATCCCTTTCCAGAACATTCTCGTTCACCGTTCCTGGCTGGTGGAACGATCTTCCCACCCCTATCCGGAATGCTGAATCCCTGACAATTTTCAAGCGACAGCTGAACACTCATCTCTTTCGAAGCTACTTCATCGTAAAAAAAAATAAAAAATAAATTGTCTTTCTCTTTATTCATTCCTTCTCTTTCTAGTTTGTACTTATTTGAACAATGCCTAAAATTAATCGACTAACCGTTTAACATAAACAACTACTGGTCGACCAGAAAAATCTTTAGTCGAGGGCAGCCCTAATATATATATAGTTAAATATTTATGAGTATGTATCCATATTTAATATTATATGTATTAAATGCTCCCCTCATCACCTCAATGGTAACAAACAGAACAACATTCAACACTAACAAGTTTCCAAGTCTCTTTTTTCCATCACATCAAATAACCCTTAATTTCAAAAATAAAAACAACAACACTTTGTCTTCCTCTTTATTTATTCCTTCCCTTTTCTAGCTTGTACTTATTTGAGCAATGCCTAAAACTTGGTATTACAAGCACATCATGTGTCTGTTTGCCTCTTTAAGAAGAATTGCTTTATGTATTCTCCAATTGGAAGTCGCTTTGGATAAAAGCGTCTGCAAAATGACTAAATGTAAATATTAACAGCTGAGGCTTGTATTGTAATACCCTATATATTGTATATCCGAATCCGTTTCTGATACTAATACCAGATATATATTAATGTTCAATATTTCCTGCATAACGTTTAAAATTTTATATTTCCTGCATAATTACATGCGTAAAGAAATATATTTTGTGCTTGCAGTTACCCGTGTCTGCAGTGCGCAGCAGACACACGCACCTAAACGATTTCAATATATCGCTTATCCTGCCCAAAAAGACCATAAACATGCAGATAACGTCTGAATTAAAAATTAATTTACATTACATAAAAAACTACATCTGTGTGACTTCAAAGCGAGAAATAAAAAGAAATAAGCTGTTAAAATGTGTTACTATTTGTAAGCATTTAAATGTTTTTAGCCTTACTTCATTTGATTTTATTTCTTTATTTTTGATCTTTACTTTTATTCGTCTGTAATGCATAAAATGAGGTTGGTCACGTGTGATAGTGAATCATGATTTCAGAGCAGTGAGGGTTGGGCTCCACCCAGAGGGTGGTGCTTATGTACAGTATAATTCAGAGTCCTCCATATGACACAGTTCACCCTGACGTGCATTGCGGATTTGATGGACCATTTCAAAACACAATAAAAAACGAGGTACTAATTTAAGATTTTACACAATCTTTATTTTAACTGTTACTATGTTAACACGGATTATGTTTGTACTTTGTGTAAGGATAGAAAATAAACTAATTTGTTTAATGACTGCAACGTTTACATTAAAAGGCAATCTATTTTTTAATGAACAAAGACAACCAGATTCTTGAACCAGTGATTACTGGCTTAAAGTTTATTATATGCATTTCTTTATTAGTCTCGGTCTTTCTCTGTCAGAAATGAAGAGGCTCAACACGTACCGGTTTCTCTTACTGGGTAAAGCCAAGCTTAAATGTGTATTCAGTAGTTTTGTGTGTGCTATAGGAGCATATCTGTCTAAATATCTGTAAAAAAAAAACACAATGCAATCCTTATTTTCTACAGTGATTTTCATAGTCCGTGAAGAGGCAGCTGAAACAAGTAAGACTGGAGAAGAGGCAGCTGAAACAAGTAAGATTGGTGAATTTTCAATAGTGTACCGGTTTCTGTTACTGTAAAGCCAAGCGCCTAAATGTGTCTTCAGTATAAATGTAATAGCATAAATTAGGTCATTGTTTTTTCTAGTTGTTTAGTGTTTTGGGAGAAAATTACATCAAAAGTGTATTTTCCTCCGGGTGCATGTAGTATTTTATTTATATATACCTAACTAAATAAGAAATGCATTAATTAAAAGCATTAGTTTGATATATTGTATTGATTTGATATTCCATTATCGTTTTGCTAACTGGTTATTTGTTTCTCAAAATCATGGTTTCCTCTGCTAAAATCTAGTGTTTCTATTCTACTTTCAGTCTCTCAAACATTTTACTTCATTAAACACATGTCAGGCAATGTGGCAATAGGAAAAAATGCTACACAGTATCCCACACATCTCGCCTGGGAAGCTGAAAAAGCTATTGATGGTATTAAAAACGACAGGACAAAGTGTTCCTCAACCGGTTACGGGAATAACTCATTTTGGAGGCTGGATCTGCTGAACATCTACAGGGTTTACACGGTGGTCGTCACTAACCGAATAGATTGCTGTTCAGAGCACCTAAACGGAGCCGAGATTCGGGTTGGAAACTCCTTGAAGAATAACGGCAACGATAACCCTAAGTGAGACTCTGCTTGGATGGACATTTCAAAGGCCCGTTCACACCAAGAATGATAATAACGGAAACTATATTAACGGGATAGTTCACCCAAAATTGAAAATGATGTCAGCTGTTGCTACAAGCCTGCATGAATTTCTTTCTTCCGTTGAACAAAAACATATTTTAAAGAACGTGTGTGTAACCAAACAGTTGCTGATTCCGATTGACTTCCATAGTGGAAATATAGTATATATTTAGTATACTTAATATATATAGAAAAATTTATACAGGTTTGAATCAACTTTTTTGGGCGAACTATCCATTTAAGGACCAACTACTCACGGCGTAGATCTTTTTTCATTCTTCGCTTAACAAGTTTCAAATAGCCTACATAACCTGATCCCATTAATGTGCGTATCAATACCACGACATTCTATTTGGCGTACTATTTATATGCAGAAAATGACTATGGCGTGCATATGATATGCAGTGGTTGGTTAGGATTAGGGGTGTGGGGCAGGTAGCAGAAACTGGTTTCATATTTCTTTTTTCGAATTGTGTTAATTTGCCAGTCAGACCAAACTTTTCCAGAAAGTTTGTACTCCCCACCCCCCCACACACACAAAATAAAAATAAAAATTTGTTCGAAAATACAGCGATAGTTATCGTCCTTGGTGTAAAGGCCCTTTAGAACAATGAAACAAGCTCCTAGAATTAATATAAGCCTGACTGAATCCTGTCCTTCGCTCTGTTTCTCTCATTAGATGTGCGGTCATTTCCAGTATTCCAGCTGGTGTGTCATACTTTTACTCATGCGTTGGGATGGTGGGTCGTTATGTGAACTTGGTAGTCCCTGGAGTAATGAAGGTCCTTACTTTGTGTGAGGTGGAGGTCTACGGGACAGTAAGACGTTAGTAAGATGACACTTAGTTTTAAGATCAAAAGATATAATGCAATGCAAAACAATGATGATTGAGAGATTAACAAATAAGCGTCCCTCAAAAGCCTGATGATCATATTTGAGACTCAGATTTGAACATTTTTCTAATAAAAAAAAATATATATTGTATGATCATCAAGTAAAGCTAAGCTGCTTCAGTCCAGAATCACAATATCAAAGTTATTCTTACGTTAAAAGTAATTCTTTATAAAAATCAGCAAAGATTTGACAGCAAAAAGAAGGTGGATGTTTGTACAATTATACTAAAAGTATCAATTAGACAACAGAACGCATGGAGTAGATTGTGTATGATCAGTTAGAAACTCAAATATGTATCAAATATGAGACTTTATAGGGTAAATAAATGACCTTTCCAGAAGCTTAACCATAAGTGCTGTAGTTGGTCTTCTCTAATTTGCTATGCAAACTGAACCCAATATATGTATTTGTGGACATACATGTGCTAATTTGCCTAATGATGCGTTTTAGAGTTCATGTTAAGCAGAACATTCATAAAGGTAAAGCTTCACTCCAGTGCCAATCTGACTGACCCTGTGACGAGAGACAAACTATTGGAAGAGGTAAGAGTGAGTAGTGTTCATGTTTTGTGCAGCTTCTTTTCTCACAATGTCTCTAAATTACTGTATAGAAATGCTGCATTATATGAGGAAAATCTGACAGTCACTGTAAAACTATTGACTTAATCACCTTGAACAAAACAGAAAATTATATTTTGTCTTAAAATACATGTGACTTTTACAAAATAAAATATATATATATATATTTTTTATTGACATATTGGGTCTATGAATTTATTCACCATTCTACACTGAACAATTTGGTGTAGAAATTATTTTCACTCAGAAATTAGTGAATTTCAGAAATAATTACAAATAATCAACAATAACACACTGAAGTAAACATGCCATGTTGAAGTAGAAAGACTAAAATAGCATTTTCTTGTAAAGCATACTACAATAATATGTTGTCAACTTTGAAAAATAATTTACTTTTTTTATATAAAACAAGACATTATACTGTGGGAAAACCAAATGTGCTGAAATCTAGACAAAGAAAAAAGGCTTTAATATTATAATGAATTGTGGAAAATAAAGGGTGTCCTTTTGACCCTTTGCACCTGTTGTTTTGAATCTTGCCTTCTAAAAATGAGTATGTCATTAAAATGGAAATGAAATCACTTACCAGTAATCATTCCTCTTAGCTGAAATCAACTTTGAAGATCCCCGATGTGAATCTGAGCTGGATTCGACCTCCGGTGGAAACCTTCACTAAGGATGCAGGACAGCAAAGTATATCAATTAAAGAAAGAGCTCACAAAGGGTTAACTGTGTTGTACAGTGTATGACCGTGAAAGCTCTGTAATGACTTCACTACTTATTATTTACAGGTCTGTAAGGGTCTTTCGGGAAAAAGTGGACTTTTTTGAGCAAACATTGCTCACATGCTTCTTCAGCGCCCAGCAAATCAACTAAAAGGATGGGGAAGTAAATACACTGTAGAAAATGTGGTTTCAGTCAAGCAGAGAACACGTTTTATGAAGTCCTGGACCAATGAAAAAATTATATTTCTAAATAATACGGTGTTTAATTCAGTTGTTGCACATAAAATGATCAACATTCTAAATAGTTAGTTATTGTTCAGTGAAATTGCATAACTTTATTAAATAATTTGATATAATTTTTTTTTCCATGATTATTGATCAATCTTGCATAACTCTTGTAGAGAACTTTACATACTGCCTTAATAATGAACCACCACAGTGTGGCGCTCACAGACAGATTTGCTTAAAGCCAAATTGTCATGCATTGTCCATGTCGGAAAATAACCGCTTATTCTCTTTACTGGAAGATGATTATTAACTTTAGATTGTACATCTATGAAAAATGACTAATAAAAAACTATCATCTGAATCCAAAGATGTGTTTGTGAAACTGACTCAAATCACCTTGATAGTCAATTTACAAATCTGATAAGAGGGAATAAAATTAATCTGACCCCTGATGTAACACTTGTGATGAAGTTGACCTTTGTATTTTATAGGATAACATTATTATTGATTATTTTGCAGACAAATTTCTTCTTATGGTCCTCATTTGTATTTTGCTTTTTTTTTTTTACTTCGTAATATAACAATACATAAATACTAAATTGTAGTAAATAAATATTTTACATCGTGAGGAACAGTGAATATTAAAGCAATGTAAATGAAAGATGAAGGTGATCCAAGGAGAGTTCATCATCATCATCATCTCTTTCTTGTGCTTTGAATATTTACGTATTGTGCTGAAAGGTGTTCCAAGCATTCTGTTTATCATTATTTACAGGCCTCCAAAATACTCTCCAGTCTTTGTTGAGGAGTTCACAGAAATGTTATCAATGATTTCCTCAGAGTTTGACTGTTTTGCTATTGCAGGGGATGGTTGATCTTCTCCTTGATTATTTTAACTCAAAAGTTAAGAATGTTATTGATGATATTGCTCCTGCAACAGTCAATAAGAAGAATGGTAGACAAAAATCAGCTTGGAGAAAATCAACAGCAGTATGGAGTATGAAAAGACAATGCAGAAAAGGTGAGAGGATGTGGCGGAAGACGAAACTTGAAATTCACTATAGCATCTATAAAGACAGCTTTCATGCCTTCAATGTGGAACTAGCCACAGCTATACAGACCTTCATCTCAAACCTTATAAACAGTAACTTAAACACACTCTTTTTGCTGCGGTTGAGAGACTGACAAACCCCCACAAGTCAGATTCCCAGTGAATTGCTTTCTGACAGCAAATGCAATGAGTTTGCTTCCTTCTTTTCTGAGAACATCAATAATATCAGGAAGGCGATTAGCACATCAAGTTATGCAGCGGTCAGACAGATTCGACCGCAATTTCAAAAATAAGTTACCATGTCGGTTTTTGAAGGAATTGATAGCAAAGTTTTGGAAGAAATAGTACAGCACCTAAAATTGTCAACCTGTTTCCTTGACACGCTTCCCACATCTTTTTTCAAAAGGGTGCTTAACTGTTCAGAAGCAGATCTCAGAAGTGGTGAATGCCTCACTTCTTTCTGGGACTTTTCCAAAATCCCTGAAAACTGCAGTTGTTAAGCCCCTTCTGAAAAAGAGCAATCTTGATATCCCCATATTGAGCAACTATACACCAATATCAAATCTTCTTTGTATAGGCAAGATTGAAAAGGTAGTTTTTAAATCAGCTGAACAAATACTTAAACTCAAATGGATACCTGGACAATTTTCAATCTGGTTTCCGATCGCATCACAGCACAGAGACAGCGCTCATTAAGATAATAAATGATATTCACTTTAATTCTGATTCTGGCAAAATATCAGTGCTGGTACTACTAGATCTTGGTCATATTTAGAAGGGAGAGGTTATTATGCGAGTATAGGAGAGCATAAGTCTAAGTGGACGTCCATGACATGCGGAGTCCCACAAGGCTCAATTCTTGCACCGCTCCTGTTTTGCCTGTATATGCTCCCACGAAGTCAAATAATGAGAAAGAACCAAATTACCTATCACAGCTATGCAAATGACATCCAGATTTACCTAGCCTTCTCCAAATGACTACAGCCCCATTGACCCCCTCTGCCAATGCATTGATGAAATTAACAGTTGGATGTGCCAGAAATTTTTTCAGTTAAACAAGGAGAAAACTCATTCTCAAGTCATTGCATTTGGAAACAAAGATTAATTTCTCAAGGTGAATGTATACCTTAACTCTAATGGGTAAAACAACTAAAAATCAAGTCAAGAATCTTGGTGTGATTCTGGAGACAGGCCTTAGTTTCAGTACTCATGTCAAAGCAGGAACTAAATCAGCATACTATCATCTCAAAAACATCGCAAGAATTTTTTGTTTCCAGTCAAGACTTGGAGAAATTTGTTCATGCCTTTATCACCAGCAGGGTGGACTATTGTAATGGTCTCCTCACCGGCCTTCCCAAGAAGACCATTAGACAGCTGCAGCTCATCCAGAATGCTGCTACCAGAATTCTGACTAGAACCAGAAAATCTGAGCATATCATACCAGTCCTTAGGTCTTTACACTGGCAGTTACATTTAGGACTGATTTTAAAGTACTTCTACTCGTTTATAAATCACCCAGTGGCATAGGACCTAAATACATTGCAGATATGCTCACTGAATATAAACCTAACAGACCACTTAGATCATTAGGATCGAGTCAGTTAGAAATACCAAGGGTTCACACAAAACTATGCTGCCCGCAGTTGAAATCAGCTTCCAGAAGAGATCAGATGTGCTAAAATACTAGTCACATTTAAATGCAGACTCAAAACCGCATTTTGTTAAGGTTTTGTTTTGGGTTTCTTTCCTGTTGTCGTTTTCTTTTGTTTTATAGGTTACCAGATAAGGATCTACACCTGTTACCAATTTGGGACTGTATTTAAGGTGTCTGGCCTTTGTTGGAGGAGGAGCTTTTGTCCTTATCCTGCAGTTGTGCGCCGAAGCTGGACCTTCACTTTGTTTTCCGTTAATTGTTTGTTTCTTTATTTATTTAGTATCTTTAGCATTTAAACCCCTGGACTTAAATAAACATTTTCTTATTAATATACTTTTGGACTTCGAATCCTTTTTGTTGTTGCTTCTTTGAGTCGGATGTAACAATTTGGGGCTCGTTCCTAAGTTTCTTTGTTATAGTTTGGAGGGTCCAGCTTCTAGTAAAAAAGAAAGAAAAGAGAAATTTTTATGTTTGTTATATTTGCGCTAGCGCCTGTATAATGTGTAGGTGGAGTGTATTTGAACTTGGTATTCGATTAATCTGTGTGCTAGCGTTAGAAAACAGCGGGTGTTTGGTTTGTTATTGGGAAATATGTTTTAAGAGTTTTTCGGCGTCCTTAAAACTGTGGATTGTTGGCATCTTTGTGCTTTACTGCATGAGGAAGTGAGAGTAAGTGGGAGCTGAAATTTAGACCACATTATGGTAAGTGTTAGGATTTCCCTAAAAGCAAAACTATGTTTTGCTATGTGATCGTATATTGTGTAGCTCAGGCAGGATTTTGATTAGCCTGTTTGCTCCATTAGAGCCTAGTGTGATAATATTACAGAAAAGTAATTTGTCAGCGAACTCTTTCTATTTTGTCGCACAAATGTGGTGTTCCCCGGTAGGTATAGCAATGCATTGCGTTGATGTTTTTTTTTTATTTTAGTTTGTTGTTTTTGTGCTAACGCTGAGTTGAGAGCGCTGCCGCTGTTGTCTATCTCACTGGTTTGTCTGTGAGATTAGACCACTGATGGTATTTGAGCGCTTAAAAAGACTCTACTCTTGGTGGAGGCACGAAGACTAGGGTGAGTTATTGTAGGGGGGAGGGAAAAGAGTAGGGGGAACGATCACTTATTGTTTTTTCATATTGTCAGATAATTACGAGTTCTGTGGTAAAATGGCTACTGAGTTGGACTTATTTTATAAGTCTCCTAGTGAAGAACTGTTTGACAAATTAACAAAAGATCAGTTGTTTGAGGTGGCAGCTAAATATGAAATTCCTTTAACTACCAAAGACAAACAGTTAAAAGGGACCGTTGCATTAATTGTAAGAGCAGCTCTGGTAAATTTAGATGTCTTAAGTATGAGAAAATCTGCTGCTGTTGACTATGATGGAGCTGATCAAACAACTGTTACTGTTTCATCATTATCTTTTGAGCAGCAAAGGGATCTAATGATTTTAGAGATAGAAAAGGCGAAACTTAATCGTGAAATTGAGATTCGTAGGTTGGAGAAGAGGCTATGTGCTTTCAGTTAATTGGTGAGGGTAAGCTGGGAGACAGTTTTGTTGATTCAAATGTTTCGGGTAAAACAGGGTTGGTTGTGGCAAATAATATTAAGCTGTTACCCAAATTTAGTGAAACTGATGTTGACACATTTTTCAGTTTGTTCGAGCATTTGGCAGATGTTATGAAATGGCCAGACAATGAACAGACTTTGTTGTTACAGTGCGTGTTAACCGGTAAGGCGCAAAAAGCTTATTCTTCACTAAGTGTTCATGATAGCCAACATTATTCTAAGGTTAAAGAGGCTGTACTGAAGGCTTATGAGCTGGTGCCAGAGGCATATTGGCAAAAGTTTAGGAACATGAGAAAACCTGCAGAACACGCATATTGTGAATTTACGAGAAATTTAAAGATACAGTTAGATCGTTGGTGTGCTGCTTCAAGTGCAAACAGTCATGAAGATCTTCATGAGTTGTTCTTATTAGAACAGTTCAAAAGTACTTTGCCTGAGCATGTTTCTACCTTTTTGACTGATCGAAATGTTACATCTACTGAGAATGCTGCCATTCTTACGGATGAGTATGTACATACACATAAATGTGAAGTCAAGAAAAGTAGGTCTAACTTCAGTGATATTCCAACAGAGGGCGTAACTGGACTCCGTCAAGTCTTGCCTGATCATAATAATAGGGGTGAGAGGAATTTAAAAAGTTATGCTGATAGAAATGACCGTTGTGCTTATTGTCATTTAAAGGGTCACTGGAAAAAGGATTGTTTAGCACTCAAGGGGAAACTCATGCATGTTAAATCTGAACCCAAGCCTACTCTTGTTGTTTCATCTGTTCAGACAGATAATGATTCTGACGGTCATCTTGATAGTTTACAGAAGTTGGAGAAACCGGTGGTACTTTGTAATGATGGAGACATAGGTTATGCTCCTTTCATTACAGATGAATGTGTCACTGCATGGAAGTACTGATAAGGTACCTATTAAGATTCTTCGAGACACTGGTGCATCTGAATCATTCATTTTAGAGTATGTTTTGCCTTTTTCACAGGAGACTGATACGGGAAACTGGGTGCTGATTCGAGGTATTGGATTGCAAACATTGTCTGTACCCCTGCATAACGTGGTTCTCCAATCTGATTTAGTAAATGGATCCGTGGTGATGGGAGTTTGTCCTTCTCTACCAGTGGAGGGAGTGTCAGTTATTTTGGGGAATAATCTGGCTGGTGATCGTGTGTGGAGTGATGTTCCATCTCCACCTGTGGTTACTTGTCCTGCTTCACTGGGTGACATGGATATCTCCCAGCAGTACCCAGAGGTATTTGTCTCATGTGCACTCACACGTGCAAGGAGTAAAAAAAAAACTGATGATGCAAAACTGAATTATTATAAGGACCTTGTGAAATCACAGAGGGTAGTTCCTGGTCTCCTTGCTTTGCCTTCTGTTTCTCATCAGGTTTGAGTCTCTGCTCAGAGAGAGGATCCATCTTTGAAGTCTCTTTTTGATGCTGTTTTGTCTCCAGAGTTAGAAGAGAGTTCAGTTAATGGGTACTTCCTTGAAAATTAGGTACTATTGCGGAAGTGGACATTTATCGCAGAGGGAGATTTGACTGAATCAATTATACAGGTAGTTGTGCCTGTTTCTTTGCGAAATACTGTATTAGAGTCTGCTCATGGTGGGGTGTCTGGTCATTTTGGAGATAAGACCTACCAACATTTGTTGCAGTATTTTTACTGGCCTCGTATTAAGAGTGATGTAAGACAGTTTATTAAGACTTGTATGACCTGCAAGCTGACTGGAAAACCAAATCAAATTATAAAGCCCGTGCCTTTATATCCCATACCTGTTATGGAACAGCCATTTCAACATCTTTTGGTGGATTGTGTTGGGCCTTTACCGCCTTCAAAGTCTGGTAGCGTGTACCTACTGATAGTGATGTGTCAGAGCACTCGCTATCCTGCGGCATATCCTTTGCGTTCAATCACCACTCGATCAGTTGTAAAATCCTTGTCCCAGTTTATATCTATTTTTGGTATTCCAAAAGTTATTCAGAGTGATCAGGGGACACATTTTACATCTAATATGTTTCAAGAGGTGTTAAGACAACTCTGTGTTAGATACAACAGATCAAGTGCGTACCATGCTGAAAGTCAGGGTGCCTTACAGCGGTTTCACCAGACGTTGAAATCTTGTTGAGGGCATATTGCACTGAGTTAAAGGGTGATTGGGAGGAAGGTTTACCGTGATTGCTGTTGGCCGCACGTGAGGTTGTCCGGGAGAGTTTGGGATTTAGTCCCAATCAGTTAGTCTTTGGACATCTTGTACGGGGACCATTGGTAGCAGGGCCGTGCACAGGGGGGTGGCCCGGTGGCTAGAGCCACTGCCCCTTTGCCCTTATCTGCTGAGGTGCCCCTCTCACCAGCCCCCACCCTCACCCCAGCTCAAAGCGTTCGGTTACCGCTCCGTTAAAGATCCGCTGATTCCGCTAATCCGCTCCGTGTTTTCCCGCTGCTCCGCAGCATCACTCACAATCAGTGTGCCGCTATCTGGAGTGGAGACCACAGTTCCCGAAGGTCGTTCATTAACAGGTAGATGCATTACAATCCACATTACAGTCAGTGGATGATTCGCTGAATTATCCTAAAAACAGACTAAACGGAGAGTTTGTTTAGTGACTACAGGTGGACGGTAGGCCATTAGTGACTACAGGTGAAAAGATATATCTGATTATAATGTGATGAAAAGCATTTTCTGGTTCTTATCAGAGAAGGATTTGGTGCACTTGTACACTGTCCCTATCAAATAAACTACAAATAATATGTATAAACCAAACCAGTAATATCACATTAAAACACCAGTTTATAATTCAGAGATTTAACTTAACTACAGTGCCTTATGGTGGGGTAAGAAATAGTTTAAAAATAATATAAATGTTGTAAATGAGTTGTTTATTTGTATAATATAGATTAATGCTGTAAAATATTAAAATGTCTAATACTTATAGGCGAGAGTGGGCTAAGATTAGCCATTTTTTATTTATGTGGTCCTCAAGGGAAAATGATGCAGAAATACAAAGAAAGGACCTATCCTATCCGAATGAAAGTATTCCTATCATTTTAAATGATCAGAATGTATCTATGACAAAGGGTTCTAAAAATATGGCTTCTTATAAAAAATGGTTCTCATGGCTCAGTTTGCCCCGGGTTAGGGGTAAGTTGAGTCGAGTCAGTGGGTAAGATGCACCATCTGGGTGTAAGATTACCATCTGGCCAAATCTGATTCAAACCCATGTGAAACATTAGTGACTACAGGTAGAAAGATATATCTGATTATAATGTGATGAAAAGCATTTTCTGGTTCTTATCAGAGAAGGATTTGGTGCACTTGTACACTGTCCCTATCAAATAAACTACAAATAATATGTATAAACCAAACCAGTAATATCACATTAAAACACCAGTTTATAATTCAGAGATTTAACTTAACTACAGTGCCTTATGGTGGGTTAAGTTAAAATGCTGACTCAATTTACCCCACAACATTTGGCTCACTTTACCCCATAGCTGCCAGTTTGGAAAAAAAATTAGCTATTGTTGCTTACCAGTTCAGGCTAATATTTAGCTAAATGGTTTGCATAGTTTTATATCTTGCTAAATCATCTATATGTATCATAAATATTTTTAGACCTGGATAAATTTGCTTTGCTGTAACAACCATTACATCTGTTATGCTACAATTTTACTTTGACGAGGCAAAAACAGTTTTTAAAGTAAATGGATGCCTTCCATTCCCCCTATGTGTTTCTCCGTTTCACAGTCTGGCAGAAATGATGGATGGTTCCAAAAAACATGGTCACATGACAGTAAAAGTGTACAGTTGCCAAGATACAGGGGGTGGGTAAACTTACCCACTGGCTCAACTTACATACAAAGAAAGGACCTATCCTATCCGAATGAAAGTATTCCTATCATTTTAAATGATCAGAATGTATCTATGACAAAGGGTTCTAAAAATATGGCTTCTTATAAAAAATGGTTCTCATGGCTCAGTTTGCCCCGGGTTAGGGGTAAGTTGAGTCGAGTCAGTGGGTAAGATGCACCATCTGGGTGTAAGATTACCATCTGGCCAAATCTGATTCAAATCCATGTGAAATAAATGACTATTTAAAAACGAATTTAATAATTTCCTTTTACAAAGTCATATTTATTTTCATAAAGTTAACTTTAACAACATAAAACCAACCAAATTAAGTTTAAGTTTCAGTATTTAATTGTTTGAATTTCTGAAACTATGTTGAACACCAAAGTTGTAGCCTTTGTAAGGGAAACAGGTCAATTTAGCTCAAAGGGAATCATTTAAGATTTTAAAGGGAACTCCACCAATAATATGTAAGGGACAGAATCACTGTTTTACGGCTGATCACTGAGACGGCCAGCGATTCCGTGAACGAGCCGTATGACATCAATTCTGCAATGGATATTTATATCCAAAATATAGTGAAAACACTATTAATTAGCACAGTAACAAGATCGGCAGTTTAAGACATTAACTTGTGAGCACAAAACACAAGATACTTCTCTTTTCAATATCAATAAGGCTTTATTGGATAAATCTAAGACATATAAACTAATCTAACACATAAACACACGCATTCACACAAGTTGCAGAAAGACAGAAAGTGAGGAAATAATTAGTTTAAGAGAATGAAAATGTGAAATCCCAAGTTTACAGCAATATGTGCAATTGCATAGATCTGAACAACCATCATTCACTTAATTAACCCTCGCATTGAGTTCCTCAATTAGGTTAAAATTTATATTAAATGCACCAGTTCAGCTAGGATCTCTAGGATCTGGCGTTCCTGTGTGCGGGGTTCCCTTCCTTGTCTGGTTGCCGAAAGGGGTTTCCCGCTTTTCCCGCTTTTCTGGAAGTTCAGTCTTGGGAAGCCAGTGATTGGGCGTTGGCTGGCGACGCGGAGCTGTGGTCTGCAGTTGAAGTTTAGACGGCACTCTTTCGGAGATGCGGCGTTAGGCAAACTTAACTCGAAACACGAAACTCTCAACGGAAAATAAAATAAACTAAAGAAAGAAATAGAAGTAAAGTTTGACGAGACTAGGTGGCGTTTCTCCTCATGGTTTTGGAGGAGATGGCGTGTAAGCCAGAGCACGCTCAAAACTAAAGAAGCATGATTTAAAGAAAAACAACAAGGCTCAAAAGGCAAGAAGGAAGAGCGCGAGAGAGAGACAAAAGGCATTTAACTAAAAAGCATGACTAAAAGCGAAAAGCTAAAAGCTAGACACAAAAAGCAAAGTTTGATAGTGTTCTGAGTATTTAAACCAGGCTGTTTAACACACCCCAAATGGTGTTTTGACCAATTAGAGGTCATCGTTGCTCGGGGTGTTGTATATTCCTCCTCCCCATTCATAAATCAACTGTTATCTCATCATTCACATGGTCCGAGCTTTTCCCGCTCTTGCAGCGTATAATATTGGACCTGATTTCTATAACAAGAATATGATAATTTTGACAAATAGTTGATTGGAAGAAACGTTTCCAGCAAGAAGATTCAAACACATACATACCAAATATGAATACGAACCATTAAGCTATTCAATAGTTATTAAAAATACATACACAATAAATGATTAAGACCTGATAAGTCACATGTAGGTTACATACATGATATGGAGTTATGCATGGAGATGATTAGTTGCTCAGGTCCTTTTAGTGTCATTTAGATGCATATTTACATGGAAATGCAGTTTCTGTGCCATTCTCTGAACATAAGGATACGTTCTGTGAAGACCAGAGAGGTTAAAATGTCTGTAAGGAATCTGCCTGTTCTTTGTCTTAGGTGGGGGGAGAAGTCAATCCAAAGAGCTCGTGATTGCCATCACTGGTTACCATGTGACGGTCACGCTGTGCATCTCTTTTGGCCATTATTCTTGATAACTTGCCCCAAAATTGACAATCTCCTTGGAATTGTCAATAAGTGTTCTTCTGTTTAAATGCTGTGAGCTACTCAAAGCTGCTAGTTGGTTCAGGCTTGGGGCCAGGATCTGATTTACGACATCCTGTGTCTTGGGCCTCTTGTGGAATTCTGGGCTCCTCAGGTTTCAGCCATGTTTGACCAAATCTTAGATTGTCTGATTCGGTCTGATATCCTACATACCCCCCTTCGATCGGAGATGTGTTGAGTTGAAGACATCGGCGAGCGCTGGAGAAACAAAGGCAGAAGAAGCAGACAAACACAGCAAACAACAAGACACCTCCATAACTGTTACTGTACTGGTGCAGGCATCAGGTTATTTAGGTACAGGTGGTAAAGTTCAATTAGTCAAACTAGTTTAGTAAATTGAATATGTTTTAATTCAATCTGGAAATTGTTCTAATTTGGTTCCGTACGTTGATTCGTCAATCAAATTTTGCGGATAACTTTGTTTGGTTCTTCTAGGTTGTCTTAATTTAAAACGTTTACCGTTAATTTTCTAGTAACATCATTTGCAATGAAATGAATTGACCTATCGTGCATGGAGCTCTCTGGCTTCCATTCAGTTTAGAATTACTGGCGGATATTAGGTGTGGTGAGTCAATCCTAATATCAGACCTTTGACCCTTGCAGGGTGTCTAGGTGTTTCACCTACTAAGGAAAGAGGGGAAGGAATCAGGATAGGTAAAAGAAGAACAAAACAAAACAAAACAAAGCTGCTGTGGATTTTCCTAGCATGGCTTACAACTACTGTTGAGCTAGGATGTCACGTGCAGCTAGTGTGTCATGTACCTTAACTTAGTGTCAGGTGTTCTACCTATTGTGAGGATGGCTGCATGTTTCTTCATGGTGGGCATATGTAACTTTATGTTACGCTAAAATTTGGATATTCTACTTGTGGGAAGAAAATGTTTGTTGACTGTGTTATCAGTAGATGTGGTTACCTCTGGGTGTAGGTAATGTTGTGTGTGTTAATGGTGTAGTGTATGTGTGGTCAGATCTGTTTCAGTCTGTGTTGTCTCCCCCCTTTTCTTGTATGTCAGTGAAGACTGGCTCTCTGCATCCTTGGCTTGGATGAGGGCATGTCCATGATCTAATGGGGGTCAGTCCAGCAAGGCAGGAAGTTCTTTAGCAGACAGTCGGAGCTAGTTTGGCATGGCTGTGTGAAGCTGGGGTGCAAACTTTGTCTCCTACATTGCATTTCTCTTGTGATGCCTTCTGGTTGTGGCAGACTTTCTGACCTTCTGTGCTTGGGTGGTTGCTGCTACACAGACAGGAATGTGGTTCTTGGAGTTGGAGTTAACTTGACAGTTTGTTAGTGAGCGGTGGGTGACTGAGGTGATGTTCTTTGGTACCTCAGAGTTTTCATCAACCGTTGGCCGTGAGAGACTTGCTCGTTCTGGGTGGTTGTTGAACAGGTGCTTGTCATCTCTGATGTGGTGTACCAGGTGATCACCGGCCTTCCGTTCAGTCGCTGGTCACAGCGAGCATGACTCAACTTTGTGGTCATTTTTATATGTTGCTAAATCACCTATATGTATCATAAATATTTTTAGACCTGGATAAATTTGCTTTGCTGTAACAACCATTACATCTGTTATGCTACAATTTTACTTTGACGAGGCAAAAACAGTTTTTAAAGTAAATGGATGCCTTCCATTCCCCCTATGTGTTTCTCCGTTTCACAGTCTGGCAGAAATGATGGGTGGTTGCAAAATACATGGTCACATGACGGTAAAAGTGTACAGTTGCCAAGATACAGGGGGTGGGTAAACTTACCCACTGGCTCAACTTACCCCACTCTCCCCTACTTCCATTGAAGATGAGGCAGAAGCAGGCTCAGAGAGAGAGGGAGAGCCCACTCTTATCAAAACATCTACAATAAAGTCTGAAATTATTACAGAGTGTGCTGTCTTCTCTTTTAAT
>NW_015656606.1:421911-422093 GCF_001515625.1 Sinocyclocheilus rhinocerous
CAAACAGTCATATTTCTTTTCATAAAGTTAACTTTAACAACATAAAACCAACCAAATTAAGTTTAAGTTTCAGTATTTAATTGTTTGAATTTCTGAAACTATGTTGAACACCAAAGTTGTAGCCTTTGTAAGGGAAACAGGTCAATTTAGCTCAAAGGGAATCATTTAAGATTTTATAGGGA
>NW_015656606.1:422204-461295 GCF_001515625.1 Sinocyclocheilus rhinocerous
TCTTATCAAAACATCTACAATAAAGTCTGAAATTATTACAGAGTATGCTGTCTTCTCTTTTAATTGTATATTTGTAACAATTGGATCATTTGTATTAACAAGCACCCACCCCCCTAGTGCCCCTTTTTTGGTTTGGGCCACTGCCCCTCAAAATGTCTGTGCACGGCCCTGATTGGTAGTACTGTGTGATGGTGCTCTACAGGAGGAACCACCACAGAGTTTGATTCAGTATATACATGGTTTTCGTCGACGAAAAGCATGGGGTTCTGGTTGGGGAATTGGCAAGAGAGAAATTGGGGAAAACCCAGAAAAACATGAAATGTTGGTTTGATCGCAAGTCAGAGATTCGCATATTTAGCCCAGGAGATCAGGTGTTAGCTTTGTTTCCTTTACCGGATTCTCCTTTATGTGCAAAATTTTCAGGACCTTACCCTGTGCTTCAAAAAGTGTCTGATCAAAATTATATACTTTCTACCCCTGAGCGCAGGAAGCATACTCAGTTGTGCCATGTGAATTTGTTAAAGCCTTTTATGCTCGTAATGTGGCTCCTAAGGTAATCTCTTCCTCTGTTGCCCTAGCCAATTTGACTCGTACAGGTGAATGGGAACAGGATGTGAAACCTCCAGATGATGTAATTTTACAACCTCGCCTAAAAAACTCTGAAACCTTGGCTAATTTAGAAGAATTATTACAACACTTATCTTGTGAAAAACAATCTGATTTGAAGTCTATGTTGATCGAATTTTCTGTTCTCTTTTCAGATACTCCTTCTCGTACATTCTCGTAGATTCTGGGACATTCTAAAATGCTTAACGTACGTAAACCACGACCAGGGAAACCTAAATTTGTCAAATCTTACTTATAATAAACACTAACTACTGTCAAAAGAAGGAGCCCTTACTCCACAGACAAAGTGAATAATATCACCTTAAGCGTTTTATCCCCTATAGAAGTCCATTATAATGAAACAGCTTAATGTGGTTTAACGTACCTTAACGACTGGGGAAAACCAAATATCTGTCAAATGTTACTTATAATAAACACTACTGTCAAAAGAACAAGCTCTTATTCAGCGTATAAAGTGAATATCACGTTAAACGTTCTCCCCCATAGAAGTCCATTATAAGGAAACAGCTTAACGTGTTATGATCCAAAAGCGCAGACAAATCAATAAACTTGACAATGAACGCTTTGTTGTCCCGTAGACTCCCGTTGTTTGGGGGCGTTGACCCTATTCGCATGGCTCGCGTAGATCATTACCATATGAATAGCGCTCTGTGCACGGGCGTGATCATTAGAGATAATGAGCTGAGACAGGAGAAACCTGTACCTGTCTTTACTTTCATGCTTATTACAAAATTAAACTGAACAAAATTACAATGTTCTCAGTTCGTCGATGCGTCCACGTTAAGCTGTTTCCTTATAAAGGACTTCAATGGGGGAGAACGCTTAACGTGATATTATAGCTAGGCTACGTTGAATAAGAAGAGCTCGTTCTTTTAACAACAGAATCTCTTAAGAGTGCTATGAATGCGATTTTAGTTTCAGATTTATGTATGTTTCCCTCTCTCACCTGTGACAGGAGCTGGACTCTCACTGCAGGTTCAGACAGACTCGAACTGGACTTCATCTTAATCTTCACAAATGTTGTCTTCATTAAAGGAACTGAAAGAGCACATGAGAGTTGAACATACACAGACAGAAGGGAAAAGCAAATCCGAAATGCATATAATAAAATGCAACTGGCAATATAATCATGCATTTTTAGCATACCAAAATACATAATCTCATCATTGCATCTTTTGTTTTTGACATTAACTGCACTGTCTACAATAATCTACAGAAGTTTAGTGCAAATGCATCTGTCATTTAAGATTAATTAACGGGTGCAACATGAAGATATTGTATAGTGATCCTCAAAAAATCATGAATAAAAGTACACAAAGTAAAACAAAATATGACCCAGATGATGTTAAATACAGGTCCACTTCTAGTAAGGATGGATATGGTTTAGTGTCGAACACAAATGCTTTTTATGTAGTAAATTATTGAATGCTGAGATCATGAAACCTTAGAAATGTTGCATTTTAAAAAACAATAAATCAATTACATCCCTGCATCTTGGAATTCAGTTGATTTGCAAATGATTCGATTATGTTGAGTTTAAAAATATCAACAAAAAAACATCACATAGTTTTTTTATTTTTTTCATGAAATAAGGATTTTTCAAATTATATATGTGTATCAGCTTTAATGCACTTATCAAAACAACAAAGTAGTCGAATGTTGAAGTTTTGGTTTTAATGACAAAAATAAATATTTAAGATGTATTATTTAAATTAGTCTGCAAACCATTTAACTTTGCATAAACACAGAAATATAAGTGAATAAATATGGTTTTCATTAACGTTCTGTTAATAATTGCATGTACAGATATAGCAGAAAAATCTGGCTCATGTTTGCATTTTCTTCTGTCACTGGCCATATTTGAAATCAGGATTAGGTATAAAATACTGTCACATATGTGAAAATGTGTTGAGAATTGAACAAATGGTTGTAATGTGGCTCAGATTCAGATAGGAGTCATGCGTTTGTGGTGTTTTTCTGCTGAATAAGAGAGAATACAATAATTCTTCACCTTACAAATGGTTCTCAAAAGCAAAAATGCTACGAAAAGCATCATATCTTGTGAGAAACCGTGACAAGTTCAAGCAAAACAGAAACTAGTTTTGGAATCAACAGCCCAAAATGAGAAATTTAATTCATTTATAGCTTGATTTTCCTTGTTTGATCACACCTAGCTAGACCTTCAAATCACACAGAGTAAGATACTTTGAATCTCCAGGAATGAACAGATTCACGTATCGACCCTCCTTGTCATTACACATATAAAGAGAGACAGATAAAACCTAATTTAGACTTCATTTAGACTAGTATTGAAATCAAAATGTGTTTATAAAGCTCTGTAAAAACTTTTTTTACAACACTATATCGTAAGTGTGTCCCACTGGTTAATCAAATGTTTACGCACACTTGCTATCTTAATGCCTACTTGAACACGTGGGCCAAATACAGGGAAAACATCATGTAAGTAGACATGTGGGAAAGTGCAAAGGTTGGAAGTGTGTTTTCATTGTTTTAATGATGTAATTTTAGTCACATGACATTTGGAGCTCAGCTGATTGGCTGCCAATGACAGCAACATCACATCTCCCAGTTTGTTTGCTAACAGACAGCAAACTGCAAACAGGGCTTCATCTACGCCCTAACACAGTTATAATATTATAATTACAATATTCAGCTGATGTTGTGTTCTTAAATATAATTGTAATCAATTGTTTTGTTCTACAGGACACAGGTAATCAAATGCAGCATGATCACATGGTTCCTGTGAAACTCATCCTCATTTGACCACACTAATACATGTGAACATTTTCCTACACATTTATATTGAAATTACTGGAAGACCTCTTCTTAGAAAACAACTTTAAAGAAGTTTGTCTTGTGCAAATCATTCGGTACACCTTTTCCTTAAATGCAAAGTCAACGATTTCCCTGAAGAATGAAAATAATGACTGTTTCCGAAAATAAATCTGTTAGTGTCTGCAGATGCTTCATCGATCATCATAGGCTTTAAACAAATATCTCAGATCCATCTATGCATCCATAATTTATCAGTTGATCCTCTGCAGCAACATGTTTTGCTTTGCAAACTCACAGGTCACGGCACATTTAATGACCCAATTTCACAGGGAAATCCTCTAGCTGACAAAGTGAGCCTCCACACGTCAACCGCAAACACAGATGCAACATTATAACTCCAAATCATATATGAACCGCTGCTTTATGATGCCTTTAGGTTATACGAAATAACAAAACAATGAAAACCAATCAAATTTGAATAAAATTGCACTTAAGATTTATGTAATGAATTGCATATACAATTTCCATCCATTTGGATTAGACAGTTTAATAAACTTAATGTGAGGCATATTTTTCAGTCATACATACAGCAATTGAAACAGATCAGATTTCTTTAATAGTGCTAACTTTGATAAAATATTTTGTTTCAGTCTCATACATTTAATTCTGTGAGCAGAGCTGTTTTTGACAATGTAAAAAGGATTTACACGACAATTGAGGAATTTTAACCAAAGTACACTCTAAAAAATGCTGGGTTGTTTCAACCCAACTTTGGGTCAAATATGGACTAACCCAACTTTTGGGTTAAAAATTTAATTAAAAAATGTAACCCAACAGCTGGGTTAGTCCACTTTTGACCCAAAGCTGGGTTGAAACAACCCAGCATTTTTTAGAGTGTATGTTGCAGACATTTCATGAAGACCCTAAAGAATCATACCAACTTGTGGAAAATGGGCATCCGATGTCCCCTTAAAAAAAAAATAGAAAAACAAACTAAAAATGAAAAGTTTATTAATTTGTTTGTTAAATCTGTGTACATACATTTTAAATTTAAGCCTAAACATATTTTGAATGTTGGGTGATTGACCTCACAAAAGAAGATATCAGCTATGTGAAGGAAAATATTTTTGAAGGAAAACATTCCAGTTGATCTATGTCACAAAAAAAGTGTCTTTCTGAACACTAATAGCTTACAGTGGTGCTTGTGTCTGTGTTTGAGGCAAAACGGCTAAAAATGTACAGTCTGACATCTGTATGAAGTGACGGCTCTTTGTTTGAGGTTTGAGCAGATGATGGACTACTGTGAAGCTCCAGATTTACATCCTGTCTGAGAGCATTCAAATACACACAAAACAACATGGAAATGATCAGCGATCAGACTGATGGAGTGGAAATCAGGATACATGAACTAAAGGTCTGTGGGTTCATCTGGAGCTGCTATAATTAACATACAGTACATGTAGAGATTTAAAGCATTTGTCCAGATTTCATCACTGGACGAAGAACAAAAGCAACTTTCTACAGCTGTACTTTCACACTATGTTCCTGGTGATTTGCGTAGTTACAAGAATTTCCACTGGCCCGGCCATATTGTAATACATTTCTATTCAGTTTTACCTCATTCTATACAATATCAGATCAGTGAAAATCTTGAGTTTACCTTAGAAATCCCTTTTTTTTCAGTGCATCTTCAATGATTAAACAATTTTCCACCAGAGACCAAAACACAATCTCCTGGACGCAACCTGACAAAGCATTAAAAAGGGGGTTTAAAATGGAATGAGCATGAAAGGAGAATAATTGGTTGGTGTAAACAAATGTTGATCACCGATGTGAGACTAGAAATACTTTCTACACTGTCATTTGTCCATTTGTTGTTGTTGATAATCTAGTGTCTGATAAACAAACATTCAAGACAGAATAAATGTGTAAACATCACAGAATTTAGGAAATGTTGTAATCAGCTGAAAATTTCTGTTCATTAACAATTTATCAGGGTATTTTAATCATCATAATAAATGACTAACAAGATAAAGCTACAACAAATTAGCTTTTTACTGAATTATTAAAAAAAAAAAAAATCAGTAAAAACACAGGTACGTTCCCTCCACATTGCATAATTTGCTGTCCATGTCAAGCTGCCAATGATAAATAAAATTAAACATTTTCCTTATTTTTTTAAACATGCATCCTTATTTTTAATGTTTTCTTAATTGAATATGGTTTTCTCGTCTATTTATTCCATTGCTTTCATTCGGATGTTCCACATATTGATTTGATGATACTTTACAACAATTTGTTTTTCTCATTCAGAATAAACTACTTGAATGATAAAAGATGTTCAAGAAGAAAAATGCCTAACATAGGACAACACAATATGGTTATGTTGTTGCAATTTCTAAGAATGATTATGTTTTCTTTGACTTGTATATTAGTCATTTAGATTAAGAAAATCTGTATGAAAATGAATCTTAAGTACCAGTGATTTATTTGTATTTTTATTTTTGGTCCCAGAAAAAAAAAAAAATCCTTAAAGTCCTCATCTTCATTTCCATTTTGCCAGATTTGTTTAGTAAATCAGACTTGACCTGAGAGGTGTGCTGAGAAAAGCAATTCTGGAGGTACCATGATGTATGAAATATATTCAGCAAGCTGTCAGTGAGGATTTCCTAAGGGTGGAGAAACTAGCTGCTAAGAGAAACATAAAAGGAGGGATGGATGCCCTTGTCATATCTGACTAGCACAGGTATCTGGTTAATGATCTTTAAAAAACAAGATGGAGGGACACTCTTATCTGTTCTTACTTTTGGGTGAGTATAAATGACACGCATCAATCAAATGATGTACAATTATAGATGCTGTTTAGCTATTCTTTATGAACATTTTTAAAGAATCAAATGGAACATAAACTTGATTGACATCCCAGAAAGCAATGGAAATATTTTGTTTTTGTAACAGGTGTCTTTTCCATTCAGGGGAGTTCAGAAAACTTGGAAGGTAAAAAGTACTAACTAAGGTCCCATTAATTAACACGCATTAACTAACATTAACCAATACACAAGTTTATTTATTCATCTTTGTCAATGTTGGTTAATAAAATCCAGTTAGTTAATGTAAGCGCAGATCCATTAAAAAAATATTAACTTCAGATTTTAATGTAGTAGTAAATGGAATTGAGTGTTTTGGATTGGAATGTAATATTTGAACCCAAATGGAATGTACTGAAACTTCACACACGTTTGCCTTGAACCTCTGTCTCTTTAAATGTTTTTTTTAGAGAATTTGGCATTAAAAGGAACGGCTGTACAGTCGACCACATATTACAGCTGGGGAGCTGCAAACGCCATCGATGGCATCAGATACGCTCCAGGTGAAGCCTCATCCTGCTCCATCACGTTAAGCCATCTCAACCCGTGGTGGAGGCTGGACCTGCTGGATTATTACTACATTTACAAAGTGACCATCACCAACAGAGCCGACTGCTGTCCAGAGCGCATGACTGGAGTAGAGATCCGCATCGGAAACTCTCTGGAAAACAACGGCAACAACAATCCCAGGCGAAGTTATGAAAATAGTAGGTTCTGGGCAAAAAAATCAAATGCGATTTTCATGCGCATCTCATCAGTAAATCAATTAATCATTTAAGCTATTATTAAATCACATTTAGTAATTTTCTTACAGCAGATAGAAATATCACACAAATAGCTATTTAACGTAGGCCTATATATTAAACATACTTGAAGAATATCAAGAAAATACTATTTAGCTTTGTGATTTAAAAAAAAAAAGTATCTCACAACAGTAAAAAGCTTTTAATGTATTTTCCAAAATCAATTAGATGCATACGCAAGTATGCATGGGGACAGGAAATATACAATAATTAATAAAAAAAATAAGCTATTGAGTAGAGCGTTACTTTATTATACTTAATATAACATTATTATATCCTGAATTTCTATGTTGTAAAAAAAAATTGTTCTATGAACTTCTATCAAGTTCATGCTTGTGTCTACGTGACGTGATATTTGTGTTTACATCTCCATACAAGACAAACGGAGATGTACACGCACATATATACTTGTGTTATCTGTCGTGCTTTTCAGTCTTGTCGCCAAATGAACCATTTGCAGTGCCATAGATTGTGTTGTGGTTTCTCTCTTTCTCAAGTTTCAAGATTCAAGTTTGTTTTATTTATATAGCACATTTAAAAACAGCAAGCATGGCTGACCAAATTGCTGAACAAACAAAGACATAGAACACAGAGCAACCAACAGATTCATACCATAAACTCACAATGACTTTAAAAACCAAAGAGAAGAAATAGCTTTTAAGAGATGATTTAAAAACAGTTAAAGACTGTGCCGATCTGATATAGCCTGGAAGGCTGTTCTAGGGCCACCAACTGCAAAGGCTCTATCCCCTCTATACTTTAACCATGATCTGGGAACAGAGAGAAGTCTTTGATCACCATACCTCAGATTACGTGTAGGATTGTATGGACAAAGTTGATCAGACAGATAGCTCTTTCTCTCTGCAGATGTGCTGTCGTCACTTCACCAGTTCCAGCAGGTGGTACTGTCAGTTTCTCTTGCGGCAGAATGGCTGGTCGTTATGTGAACATGTACCTTCCTAACATCCAGATGTATCTCACGCTGTGTGAGGTGGAGGTTTATGGAGCAGATAATTTCTGACACCTAATTCTAGATTGTTACGGTGCAGTCACGTTAGTGAAATTTCATGTGGAAAAAAATAGGTCCATTGTCAATAGCATAAAGATGTACAAAGCACAGCTCACAAAGATGTCAGTTTCAGCATCTTTCTGTTGGTCAAATTCGCATGATCAAAATGAAAAAGAGCAAAATCTGTGTGGGGATTTTTTTTTTTTACCCTCAAGCTTACAATGCTTACCGTGGTGATAAAATACATAGCAGACTGTTGTCACTCAATGGCTGGATGTCTAAGTGGTGCCCGCAGAATAACATAGGTTTCATAGTCAATTGGACAAATTTTTGGGGCAGACCTGACCTGTTGAAAAGAGATGGTCTTCATCCCTCCTGGTGCTGCTCTTCTGTCTAGAAATATGGCACATAGTCTTAGAGTTTGTACTTGACTAACTCAGCACATAGAAGGTAAAGGAGGAGGTGGTGCTACAATTTATAGCAACATTTTCAGTATTTCTCAGAGATCTGGTTTCAAGTATATATATATATATTTTTGTTTTGTTTTGTTTAAGTAATGGTGCTCTATATAATATTATGTAGTGTAATAAGTGTTAATGATACATTTTTTTGTGACGTTTGTACTGGCTACTGTATACAGGACACCAATGCACCATACAGACTTTCTCAAAGAATTTGATGATTTTCTATCTGAGTTAGTGCTGGCTGCAGAAAAAAGTCTTAATTATTGGAGATTTTAATATCCATGTAGATAATGAAAAAGATGCATTGGGATCAGCATTTATAGACATTCTAAATTCTATTGGGTACAGACAACATGTGCCAGGACTCAGGACCTACTCATTGTCATAATCATCCTTTGATGTAATACTATCACATGAAATTGATGTTAATGGCATTGGAATTCTGCAGCAGAGCGATCATATCTCAGGTCATTATCTAGTCTTGTGTATACAGGTACTCCATATAGCTACAGCTGCAAACTCAACTCCTTGTTACAAATATGGTGCAACCATCACTTCTACAACAAAAGACTGCTTTGAAAATAATCTTCCTGATTTTTCTCAATTACTCAGCAAATCCAATAGCTCAGAAAAACTTGATGTTGTAACACAAATTATGGACTCTATTTTCTAGCACTTTAGACACAGTTGCTTTATGCTTAAAGAAAATTAAGGAAAACAGTCCGACACCATGGTATAATGAGCACACTCACGCCCTAAAGAGAGCAGCCTGGAAAATTAAGAGCAGCTGGAAGAAAACAAAACTAGAGGTATTTCGTATTGCATGGAGGGAAAGTATTTCCTCCTACAGAAAAGCAATATAAACTGCTAGATCTGCTTACTTTTTGTCTCTTTTAGAAGAAAACAAGCACAACCTCAGGTATTTATTCAATATTGTGGCTAAATTAACAAAAATATAAAGCATCAGCAGGTGCAGACATTTCCCAATAGCACAGCAGTAATAACTTTATGTACTTCTTTACTTGCAAGATTGAAACCATTATAGATAAAATTATAAGCCGTCAGCTACAGTATCACATCAGATAGTGCACTATAGATCCACTGAGGGACAATTCCACTCATTCTTTACTATAGGAGAGGAAGAATTGTATAAACTTATATCATTTAAACCAACATGTATGTTAGACCCTATACCATCTAAGCTACTAAAAGAGGTGCTTCCAGATGTCATAGATCCTCTTTTGAATAAATGTAGTTCAAATCATACTTAGCTGACCGTCATCAATTCGTAGCAGTGAATGAAGAGGTATAATAATCAATCACAAGTGCAATATGGAGTACCACAAGTCTCCGTACTAGGACCGTTGCTTTTCATGCTTTGCATGTTAGCATTTGGAGATATCATCAAGAAACATAGTGTTAGCTTTCAATGTTATGCTAATGATACTCAGTTCTATATTTCATTGCAGCCCGACAAAACATACCAATTCACAAAACTAACAGAATGCATAGTTAAAATAAAAAACTGGATGACTAGTAATTTCCTACTGCTAAATTCTGAAAAAAACAGAGGTGTTAATTATCGGACCAAAAACCTACACATGTAATTACCTAGAACACTGTGTAACACTTGATGGCTGCTCTGCCAATTCTTCATCATCAGTTAGGAACCTAGGTGTGCTATTTGATCCCATTGTATCTCAAATAAAAGCCTACCTCAAAGCAATCACTTAACTGCTCTAGTGTGAAATAATGTTACTTAAGTTTTTTTTTTTGTATATGGTTCTATCTCTATAAAAGTCTATCTCTATTTTTGCAGAAGACTAGGCAACAATTCTAGTGGTAACTTGTTTTTAATTATTTAATTATATATATTACACAAATACATCAATCAGCTGATTAGTCAAGAACAGTCTTTAACCAAACTTTAATGAAATGGTACAATATAGACATGTTAACAGAATAACTCAATGAGATCATCTGGAGATAATATTCAGTGTATTTTTAAAAAGATTTAAAAGCAACGCATTGTTTAATGTTGTCAGACTCTCTTCCTGTTTGGTGTGGTGTTCTCCTCCCCCACGTGCTCCATGACCCAGTTTTCCCTCATGTTTGATTATGTTTATTGATTTCAGGTGTTCCTCATTGTGTCCCTCCTCTAGTCCTGTGTATTTAAGGTGTTTCCTGTTTTGAGTTCTCTGTCCGGTTTTGAATGTCGTCTACCTTGCTACGTGTGTGTTCCTGGTTTTCTTTGGATGTTAAAGTCTCCTAGTTGAAGTACTCCACGTCTCCTCATTCCTTGCTCCCTCACAGTAGCGAAGCGTGACAGAAAACCGGACCTGAACAGTAAGCGGCGCGCCTTCTCCCCGTGTTTGTTTTTCGTTTTTGAAAAGTCTTTTGTTTTTCCCGTTTGTTTCTCCCCGCAGCCATGGAAATAGGCGCTCTTTTCATTGCTCTAGCCCGTAAGGATCTCCCCTTCGTCGAGTATGCCTGGGAGTTCTGCGGGCTCGCCGCGGCAACGGCGTTGGATGACGCCACCATCAACTCTCTATTCTGGCACGGGATCAATTACCATCGCCCCATGGACCTCCCAGACACCACAGGACTAAGTTGGATGGAAGGGATCCTCCGGTGTCTGGAGAGAGTCCGGACCTGAGCCAGAACCAGTCCACCGACCATTCATCAGTCAAGCGCACTGGCCGCGGCTCACTCAAGCCCGCCGGCCGCCCTATTCACCTGTAACCAAAAGAGGAGGATGAGGCGAAAAGGATGGCTCTCGGCCCTCATCCTCGCTCCAGTGTCGGCTCCAGCCCCAGAGCTCGCTCCAGTGTGGGCTCCAGCCCCCGAATCCTGCCCAAAGAGGGCTCCTGTTCATGAGTTTAGCCCACGGAGGGCTCCTGTCCCCGAGTTTAGCCCACGGAGGGCTCCTGTCCCCGAGTTTAGACCAGAGAGGATTCCAGTCCTCGAGTCTAGCACAGAAAGGGCTCCAGTTCCCATGTCCAGCCCAAGGTGGGCTCCAGTCCCCAAGTCAAGCCCAGGGATGGCCACATTTCCCGAGTTAGGCCTACGAAGGGCCTCTGAAACTGACATTCTCACCAAGGATTTTTTTTTGGGGGGGTAGTAGGGGTCCGTCCGTGGAGGCCAGGCTGAGTGCCGAGGCCAGGCTCCCCGAGCTCCCTGTTCCCCTACTAGTCTGTCTACTCCGACATGGCCTCCTAGTCTGCCTGCTCCGCCATGGCTTCCTAGTCTGCCTGCTCCGCCATGGTTGCAGAGCAACTGCCTGATGGAACCCATGGGTCCCGGAACGGGTACCGCCCTGGAGGCTGTCCATCCCTGGAAGCCTGTCATGAGAGGCCTCCAGAGTACCCCCCCCCCCTCCGATGGTTGTTCTGAGGCCACAACTCGCAGTAACTTCATTTCAATTCTGTACTTTTTTTTGTCTGTAACAATCCATCACAAAGTGCTTAACATCACATTTGTATGTGGGTGTGAAATTTAGTTTTGCATGTATGTTCACTCTACTTTACAACAAATGTGTTTGTTTAAATATTTTTTGGGTTATGCAGGTAAAGATGCCCCCCATGCAGCTGACGTGTCGTCTGCCTATTCCTGCCCATCATCGGAGACTGTAGGCCCTGAAGATGCACCTGATATTCACAGTGATTCAACATCCGGTACAATCCATTTAATATTCTACAATACATCAGTAAGCCAGAACGGGTACCGCCCTGGAGGCCGTCCGTCCCTGGAAGCCTGTCCTGAGAGGCCTCCAGAGCGTCCACCCCCCACGCCTTCCGGGAGGGGGGAGTAATGTCAGACTCTGTTCCTGTCTTGTGTTGTGTTCTCCTCCCCCACGTGCTCCATGACCCAGTTTTCCCTCCTGTTTGATTATGTTTATTGATTTCAGGTGTTCCTCATTGTGTCCCTCCTCTAGTCCTGTGTATTTAAAGTGTTTCCCGTTTTGAGTTCTCTGTCCGGTTTTGAATGTTGTCTACCTTGCTACGTGTATGTTCCTGGTTTTATTTGGATGTTAATTAAAGTCTCCTAGTTGAAGTACTCCACGTCTCCTCATTCCCTCACAGTAGCGAAGCGTGACAAATGTGTAACACTAATCATTTTTAAATGTAGTTTTACATTTAAATATGTTCATTTTCTAACATAAAAGTATGTCAACAGGACAAACAAGATGCTTACACTGAGCCATGTGGCTGCCATGATAAAATCTCATATGCTTGCTAGCCACACCTATATTAGCATAGGTTGTTCATGTTAATTTTTTAATCAATAATCTAGAGATAAAATGTATGTAAGTTTACATTTGCAGTCATCTAAACTTTAGAGAGCAGAAGGAAAATACTGTACATGCAAAAAGTAACTTTCATACATCAAAATCATACATCAAAAGTATTTAGTTTAAAACTTCTGCTGAGGTTAAATGATCGTGCTCCTTTTCCACAGACAGCGAGAGAAGCCTACTGAGTATGTGCTGTTTAAGTGTCATCACTCTAGCTTGTTTCTGATTGGAAGAATTCAGTGTTTTACAATTGCCCCCGGTCTCCCCTACATTTTAAAATCTTGCTAATTGCCTCGTCACCTTGACGACCATCGGCACAAGACCAGACCAAATGGTGGATCAGCACCTAGAGACGACCTCTACAGCCCTGAATGTCAGCGGAGACCATGTCAACTAGATGCGCCCTAGATACAGATCCCCTGCGAAGACCTCGTCACCTCAATGACCATCGGCACAAGACCATGGGAACCAGATGAGTCCTCTGCACCTGTGTTGCAGGCTGTAATTAAACCACACCATGCTGGTTTCCTCTAGCCAGAGGAGAACTGGCCCCCTGACTGAGCCTGGTTTCTCCCAAGGTTTTTTCTCCATTTCTGTCACTGATGGAGTTTTGGTTCCTTGCCATTGTCACCTTTAGGTTGCTTAGTTGGGGACACTTAATTTCTGGCAAAATTGTTGTCTTGACTGCACAGACATTATTTGAAGAGAACTGAACTGAGCTGGACGATGACATCACTGAATCAATAATGAACTGACTTTAACTGAAAAACTGACTGTTTACTATTGCCCTCTTGCATTATCAACACACTTTTTCCTGTTTAACACTGTAAAGCTGCTTTGACACAATCTGTATTGTATAAAGCACTATATAAATAAAGGTGACTTGACTTGAGAACGTGCAAAATTCCATATCGCGTAGATTCGTATTGGAATCATATCGCAATTACAGTTGAATTTTCACAAACAGAATCATTTCCAGGTTATCCATGTAACCATGGTTCCCCGAAGGGAACGAGACGCTGCGTCGAATGCTATGGGAACGAGTATGCCCAAGCCACCAGCCTTACAAATCCCTGCCCAGTGTGGAAGCTAGGGCGAGAGAATAGAGAGCCCGGAGTGGCTGGCATATCTAGGCCATAGAATCTGACAAACGAGAGGGGCATGGACCAACCCGCAGCGTTGCAGGTGTCCTGCATAGATACACCTGCTAGAAAGGCCTTGGAGGCCGCCACACTTCTCGTTGAGTGAGCCTTGACCCCCAGAGGCAAGGGGAGATCAGAGGACTCGTGTAAGAAATGGAAATGGCATCCACTATCCACTGACTGAGGGTCTGCTTTGTAGCGGGAAGGCCTCTCTTAGGGGGACCGTAGCACACAAGCAGTTGGTCTGCCCTTCTCCACAGGGCAGCTCTGTGGACGTATGCAGTCCAGTGCTCGCAATAGGTTCGAATGGAGGCTTACAGAGAGCTTCTAGCACCACAGCCAGGTCCCACGTGGGGACGTGAGAACGTAATGGAGGCCTCAGCCTCAGCGCACCGCGGAGGAAACGTGTAACTAGGGTGTGTCTGCCCACTGACTGGCTACCGAGAGGGGTGTGGTAGGCCGCAATGGCCGCCACGTAGACCTTAAGGGTGGAGTGGATCAACCCTGCAGAGAATCTGGCCTGTAGGAACTCCAGAACTGTATCAACTGGGCAGTTAACTGGGTCAAGCTGGCGGTCTCCTCACCAAGAAGTGAAAAGCTTCCATTTCAAGGCGTACAGTTTCCTCGTTGAGGGAGCTCTGGATTGGAGAATGTAATATCCCATGGAGAACCATCGAGAAGGGAAATCACGTCCAAGAACCATACTCAGCCCGGCCAGAACGGGGCTGCTAGCAGCAGACGGACCCCGTCCCGGTGCACTCTCTCCAGAACTCCCGGAAGCAGAGCAATCGGGGGAAAAGCGTACAGATGAAGCCTCGGCCAAGTCTGCACCATAGCGTCCAGTCCGAGAGGAGCTGGATGAGTCAGAGAGAACCAGAGGGGACAGTGCGATGTCGTGGTTGATGTAAGAGACCACCGTTGTGTTGTCGGTGCGCACCAACACATGACGATCTCTTAGGTCAAGTCAAGTCACCTTTATTTATATAGCGCTTTTAACAATACAGATTGTGTCAAAGCAACTGAACAGCATTAGCGCTGCACTCGTGGTTTTAGAATAAAAGCGAACGAATAATGTCAGAAATATGGTGGGAATTAAGTTATATTTATCACTTTAAACAACAGAGAGTAATAGAGATTTTACAGAAAAACAAAGCTACACGAAGCTACAATCACAAACCAGCAGCACTGCAAACAGGAAGCAGGAATAACACTGTCCAACAGCGACACACCTGTCCAACAGCGACACCAGACCAACAGGTCTGGGAGAAAGTGTTTCAATGCTAAAAACACGGCCAGCATCTCCAGGCAGTTGATGTGCCACGTGAGGTGGCGACCGCTCCACAGACAAGGTGGCCACTCGTGACCGCACCCCAACCGGTAAGGGACGCATCTGTCATTAATATTACGCAGTGAAAAGCAGCTCCCAGCACCGGGCCCTGATACAATTACCAAAGTTTCCTCCACATGTCTAAGGCACGTAGGCACCTCCACATGACCATGAGCATGCGAAGCGGGTTTCCCCTCGGGGAAAACCCCTTGGTCTTGAGCCACCACTGTAGGGGTCTCATGTACAGCAGGCCAAAAGGTATCACGTTGGATGCAGCTGCCATCAGACCCAGCAGTTTCTGAAACTGCTTGACATTAAGTGACCGGCCTTCTCTCACTCTCGCGACAGCAGTGAGGATCGAATCGATCCGAGCAGGGGACAGACGTGCCTGCATCATGGTCGAATCCCACACCACGCCCAGATAAGTGGTCCTCTGTGCTGGAGAAAGCACACTTTTCTTGGCGTTTAGTCTTAACCCCAATTCTTTCATGTGTGCGAGAACGACATCTCAATGACGAACTGCCATCTGCTGCGATTGAGCTAAAATCAACCAATCGTCTATATAATTTAGTATGCGGATGCTCTGGAGTCACAGGGCACATCCACATACTTCGTGAAAGTACGGGGTGAAAGTGCAAGGCCGAAAGGAAAAACCCAATATTGGTAAGCTTTACCCCCGACAGCAAACCTCAGGAAGTTCCTGTGACTGGGAAGGATGGAGACGTGGAAGTATGCGTCTTTTAGATCGATCGTGACACACCAGTCCTCGGACCTGATCTGAGACACGACTTGTTTGAGTGTGAGCATCCTGAACTTCAGTCGCATGACTGAGCGGTTTCACTGACACAGATCTAAAATTGGACGCAACCCTCCATCCTTCTTTGCAACTATAAAGTACCGGCTGTAGAACCCAGACTTTCTTTCGTGAGGAGGGACAACCTCAATGGCCTCCTTCCTCAAAAGAGTATTCACTTCTTGTTCCATTACCAGAGCATGCTCGGGGCCCACCAGGGTGGGAATGACCCCGTTGAAAGGAGGCGGAGGAGAACCGAACTGGATTCTGTAGCCCCTCTCTACAGTGTGCTGGACCTACTGAGACACATTCGGCAGTAGGTTCCACGCTGCAAAATAGTCTACTAAGGGAATCAGTCTCTCAAGACTGACCTCTGGTGTAATCAGAGCAGCTAGCTCGGTGCCTTGAAGCGGCGGACCGGCAGGGGACGGCTGAACTAGCTGCTCTAGAGACCTCCGTAGAGGTAGCGAACCTATTAGTACCGCTACGTTTCCGGGCGGCAGCTGAAAGAAGCGCTCGCTGGAGACCGCTGCGCCCAGTAACACCGCCAGGGTTGGCAGAACAATCTCCTGAGGGCACTGAGGAGAGACGGGCACTATGCAATGCCCCGCTCTTCCCCAGACGGGCCTGCCCTCAGAAGTCCTGAAGCACTGGCGTCAGGACTTCTTCGCTGAGGCCTTCTTAGCCTCCAGAATGGTTTTTAAATCTGGGTTAGGCTTCGAAGCCCCCAGGGAGGAACCGCTGAAATGTCGCTGCTTGTTTACGAGCCTCTTGATACGTGTCGACGACAGAATTGATGGCGTCGCTGAACAGGCCAGAAGGAGCAAGCGGGGCATCCATTAGGAAGACCCTGTCCTTCTCTTTCATGTCGGACAGGGTCAACCACAGATGCCTCTACGCAGCCACCAGTGCTGACATAGACTGGCCAATGGCGCAGGCAGTCACTTTGGTGGCGCGGAGAGATAAATCAGCAGTTCGCCTTAATTCAGAGATGTCATCAGACTTAACTTCCTCGCCCTCATCTAGCTCTTTAAGCAGGTCGGTTTGGTATGCCTGTAACACCGCCATGGTGTGCAGACATGCACCAACCTGACCTGCTGTCGCATACCCCTTGCCCACCAGCACTGGAGTTGTTCGCAGCGACTTGGAGGGCAATGCCGGAGCCTTCAGGGCCGTGCCGGGGGACAGATAGCTCGCGAGCGTCTGTTCGACCCGGGGCATCGCCCTGTAGCCGCGCTCATTCAACCCTGCAACATTGCCATAATAATAGGAAGCGGGGATGACGAGGTGCGATGAGAATTGCCATGCCCACGACCTCGGAAAAATGGTAGGCTCCGGCGTGGAGATGCTGGCCTGAAAAATACCATATTTTTAGTGTTGCTGTCTGTGAGAAAAAAAGAAAACTTAGTACTTCATATTTGTTCGAGAATACTTAACGAATGTACTTCCTTACAGTCCACCTCTGATTATTTTGAAAGTGAAAGTATCAACATTTTGTCACAATATTAACAGATTTTTGCTAACTATATCAAAGGCTGCATCTGAAGGACTCAGATGAGCACTGTCATACAGAGCACTGTTCAGCTGTGACAGCTGCCGCTGAACATTAAGCTGTACAATGCTCTATTTTTTTATTCACAGTTTTATTTTTGCTAACCTGTCTACATATGATCACCATGGTCAAGACAATAAACTATATATAATCGCACTTTTGTAAGATATTAGTCAGCATTTGAACTGCTATGTGTGTGTGTGTATTTTGTAGTTTTTCATATGTATCGAAGTCCGTGGCCTTCAAAGTGTGCGCACTTAACTTTGGGACACAGCTTATGAGTGTATGCACATTGGCGGCGCCACTCTGCAACTGTCCACGGAGGCTCAGGACACTGTTCAAAATCCTACGGCACCACAGAGCGCCACTCACATAGTTTGCTCTGTTTTGTCAAATACCGTACTTCAAACTCATCACCACAACTTTGTTCATTCTTGAAGTGAACATTTGCCTGTTTGGTGATTAGATTGACTGCTGTCTTGAACTGAACGTGATACGTTCGGTGTGCGATACCTGTAAGTTGTCCTAGACATGGCACGGTGCTGCGCTTCTTGTCCAGTGTGCAACCCCCTTTAGGCTGGCACATCTTGTCAGATTAGCTCGCTATGAAAGCATCGCAGCTTGTTGATTGTCTGGCATCAGAGCATGCGCACACTATCATGCACACGCACGCATATCCCAACTAACATACGCGTGCCAGATGCTATACTATCCGCATCAACCTAAAATTTTGACCATACATAACTTTTTGAAGTATTAAATCACTCATTTAATACTACACATGCACATTTGATATTTTAATAATTTTGATATGGTGCAGCCCTTCCACGAAATTTTGCTCATGTGACATCATACCACTAGGCGATTTATCAGACATAACTGGCCAAGATAGAATCTGCACTGGTTTTCATTGTCTTTTTTTGTATTGCTTATTTATAATAAATGTGTTGAACTGGGCCTACATACTGCAATTTAAAGCATCAAATTAGTCAAAATATTGCATAGATGTGGAGCTGCTCACTGTGTTTAGCTCACTGGTTTGACATGCTTGGTCTTTTGCATTTTCCAGTTTATAGGAAAAAAGTTTTTCTGAGGATGAAATTAACCTCCAGTGTTGGCACAGCTGCAGTGAGCAACACATTTCTAGATCAGGTAAGAAAATGTGCAACAGACCAAAGTATTGAAATTAAATGGACAAAATCTTAAAAGACAAACATCAAAAGAGAAAGACTCCGTTCCACTTTTCAGTGGTCCAGGATTCAATGATCCAATATAAAAAGCATTTAGTATATGATTTTATCCCAAACGTCTAACACAAGAATTTGCTGTTTCAGTCTAGTTACACTAAATGAAACCTGCTTTAATAGTTGTCGGTGTGTTTTAGCTGCAGTCCACTCTGGGGTTGAGTCCGGTCTCTGATGTTAAACTGTCCTGGACGAGACTCCCCTACCAGGAAATAACACACAAAGAGAAAAAACCAACAAGGTAGGAGCATTAAAGGGGTCATATGATGCGATTTCATATTTTCCTTTGTCTTTGGAGTGTTAAAAGCTGCTCGTGCATACAGAAGATCCGTAAAGTCACAAAGATTAAAGTCTCAAGCCCAAAGAGATATATAAAAGTGAACGCTCAGCCACGCCTTCCTAAAATGCCTCGTTTAAACACGCCCCCACATGTCTACGTCACTGTGTGGGAAGATTTGCATAACACCGCCCAAATGTATACGCAAAGAAAGAAGGCGTAACTTTTATTCTCGCTATAGTATTCAGCTTGTTCGAGATGCATCGGCGCTGCACAGACCGATCGGCATATGACATCAAACTACTGCGAGAGCAATTCAAAAGTATAAAGAGTCGTCTGCTCTCCTATCGCTTTCGCAGGACTTTGATACATTGATACATTGATACATCTCAAACAAGCCTATTGTTGCCACTGCCATATCGTGGAGACGCTGTGTGTTTCATTGCGAAAGTCAAACTACTTCGTTTGGCCTTCCAAAAGAGGACACAACTAGAAATCAGTGGTTAAGTTTTATTTACAACACTGTTCCAGAACAGTACAACCCAAATATTTGAATGTGTGCAGCGGAATTTACGGAGGAAAGTTTCCAGGAACCTGGTAAGGGGCGTAACACTTCCGTCACACGCTTGATGAATTCGGCCAATCACAATGCGCTAGTTAGCCGGCCAATCAGAGCACACCGAGCTTTTCAGAACGATGAGCTTTGTAAAAATCGACACGTTTCAGAAAGGCGGGGCATAGAGGATCAAAAATAATGTACAGTATGTGGAAAATAATGTGTTTTTTTAACCTTAAACTGCGTAAACACATTGAATTACACCAAATACACAAAATAATGTGTTTTTTAGCAACGTCATTTGACCCCTTTAATCTATAATAACTGCATTAAGGTGAAGTTATTCAAATGAATCATGATAAATCTCACTTCCACTGAAGCTCAACAGGCTCTTTAGAACCTGCTGGAGAATATGATTATCACAATATTTATGTTTTATTCACAGGACTTGTGCTGATAAACGTTAATCTGGAACCACAGACTGAATCTTTCAAGCAGATGTTTATTTATTGTTCATTTTTATAATTCATTGATTTCTGTAATTGTTCCGGCTGCTGACATATTCATATTCATCTTGTCCTGTATGCTTCATAAAATTGGTTTGAAACATTCTGTATAAATATGCATAATACTTAGCTAAATGTATCAATGTACATACAGTATATGTATTATATTTTCATTTCATCAAGGAACAAATGTTAATTTCATAGCAGTTTATCTGAAGGACAATTAAAATTACTCTCATTCACTGATAACTACTGACAATATAAGTCTATTTATTTTACTGGGATTGTGTATCAGTTAATTTATTACAATACAATTTTCATTAAAGCAATAAGCATCTAGAAGCCCTGAGTTAAAGTGATGCTGCAGTGTGTTGTGTGATGTTCAAGAATGACTTTACTTTGTATATATATTTATCCAGAACAACCGCCTAGTCGCCTTGTTTAAACCCTGAACACACAATATATGAATGTTACTGTGTTGACTATTAAAAAGACTTTACTAAAATACTCTTTCTTTCTTTAGTAAACTTAACAGTTAACTCATATGCGTATAATAGAAAGTTATAGTTGAGAAGACAGCATGTGCTATTTATGATGTAAATGACAAATGCCTGATCCAAGTGGTATATTAAGCTAAAACAAGAGTGAAGATCTTACTACTGCCAGAAATATATATAATGAAAACACACCAAATAATGTTACATTTACATAGTTTAAGCACTATTTAACCCTCTGATGCATGATGTCCACTACAATGGACAGGTCTTCAACAGCTATGTGTTATGATGTTACATCACTACAAAAGTCATGATTATAATGACTTATACTGTATTTTTACGCGATGCATCGCGCCGCGTAAACATAAAACCATGTCTGCATTTTGGAGGCCGGAGGCCTAGAGTGAGCGGCGGCCGGCGGCCTAGAGTGAACGGATGCCGGCTTGAGTGAGCGGAGGCGGACGGGCTTGAGAACAGCGCGGCCGGTGGGCTTGCGGCAAGCACATGTGATGACCCCGGGTTGGACTCCGCTTTGTCCACGGTGAAAGCCGATCCGGCGAACAAGAGTGAAGATCTTACTACTGCCAAAAATATATAATGAAAACACACCAAATAATGTTACATTTACATTGTTTAAAGTGAGTATTACATATAGGCTAATGTTCTCATTTTATATTAAAATATAAATATTAAAATAGTTTGACGGCACGAGTGTGTAAATGAATAAGAAACAACAACGGAGTGTCTTTAAAAACCCTCTTTTGTGCGGAATTACTTCCTTCCGTCACAGATTCAAGCCTCAGTTTGACAGCTTAACAGCTGAGCTCAAGATCAGTTACTAATTCAAGAACGTTACTTTTGAACTTTAGTAACGAAGGAACGGTGAGTCCCTTCATCAAAAGCTTATTGTATTACTGTATTAAAAGCTCACTGTATTATGTAGAGTATGATGAGAGAGAGATGGACTGACCGAGTGTGATTACCTGCATCTGATACAGCATTCATTCTTCAGCTCAATCTCATCTTCACAATAAAATATTAGTTTGTCCGCTGAGGAAAGCGATATCTTTGTCGTACTGTCCTTTCATCTGTTAAGGGTGATTTCCGATGACAGCGCTGCTCACTGCATTTGTTAATTGTGTCTTACAATCTGTTGTTGAAAGTAAAAAGAATTTCCTTGTTTACAACCATGTTTCACTCTCTTTCAATATAAAAGTCTTTACTGCTGAATCGTAAAACAGTCTCTTGTCGCCATCTAATTGAGGAATAATGTCACTAAAATCATCATCACGAACACACACTGTTCCCTAATACTAAATACTACTATTATTTATATAAAATAGTATTTACTGAATAATAATAATATTTAATAAACAACAGCCATCATTAAAGGGATAGTTCACCCAAAAATGAAAATTCTGTCATTAATTACTCACCCTCATGACTTGTCGTTCCAAACCCGTAAGACCTTCGTTCATCTTTGGAACACAAATTAAGATATTTTTGATGAAATGTGAGAGCTCTCAGACCCTGCATAGGCAGCAACGCAACTGTAATGTTTTCAGGTCCAGAAATGTAGCAAGGAGATCTGTAAAATAATCCATGTGACATCAGTGGCTCAACTTCAGTTTTGCAAAGCTTTTTGAGTGCAAAGAAAACAAAAATAACATAATTTTTTCAACAATTCTTCTCCCCCGAGTTACGTCTTCCGCCATTTTAGAGAGTATCACAATGCATATGCACGCTTTCCCCTAAGCATAAACAACGCTGATTACGCAGATTACGTTCATGCGCGCGCTTTCTCCCCCGAACGTAAACAACGCTGATTACGTCGATTACGCTCTTGGGTACTCTCCAAAATGGCAGAAGACGTAACTCGGGGGAGAAGAATTGTTAAATAAATTATGTTATTTTTGTTTTCTTTGCGCTCAAAAAGTATTCCCGTAGCTTCGCAAAACTGAAGTTGAGCCACTGATGTCACATGGACTGTTTTACCGATGTCCTTGCTACGTTTCTGGACCTGGGAACATTACAGTTGCATTGCTGTCTATGCATGGTCTGAGATCTCTGATTTCATCAAAAATATCTTAATTTGTGTTCTGAAGATGAACGAAGGTCTTACGGGTTTGGAACGACATGAGTGTGAGTAATTAATGACAGAATTTTCATTTTGGGGTTAACTAACCCTTTAAAGTTGCTAGGCTATTCAGTGAAAAGTACAAAGGCAGCGCTCTGATATACAGCATTAAAGTTACATAAAATATAACGTGATGAAACCTTGCCCTCAGCCAAAACTATTTGCTCTGGAACAAATAATAGATTAATGAGAACAAAGACTGCCCGTTAGATTTACCCAAAATAAATTATATCTCATGTTTAACCACCATAGAGACATCAGAGCCAGCGGTGATTTCCTGCAGATCTGGCCACGGTGAGGCTGCTCTCGGCGGGTTCATGAGCGCTGAATGGCTGCTGCCGCCCTGGAGCTCACATCTCTCAAAACGTTGAAGCAAATTTTCAAATAGACGTTATCTTTATTAACACACCGCATATTTGAAGTCTAAACAAGTACATTCTCGCCTAAAAAACTCTTAAAACTACATTCCGTGATACAAAAACAGTATTATTTTAAAATTGTAGTGGATTTGGGCGTCAGCCATGACACTCGCTGTGAGAAATACGGCAGGAATGATACAAACGGTGAAACGGTTGGAGTTCTTTTATCACTCTAATATCGCACTCTTATCAGCCAATCAGATTTGAGAACCATAAAGAACTGTTTTATAAATATACATAACAGTATGGTGTTTAATTCAGTTACTGGTTATTGCATGATAAAATGATCAACATTCCAATAGTTAGTTATTGTTCAGTGAAATTGCATAACTTTATTAAATAATTGTATTACATAATTATTATTTTTTCCTATGATTATTGATCAGTCTTGCATAACTCTTGTAGAGAATACTTTACATGCTGCCTTAACCCTTGTGTGGTGTTCATATTTTTGTTACTCAGCCAGTGTTTGTGGGTCTGGTGGACCTGCTGCAGTTTTGGGTTTTTAATTCAACACAATCAAAAAGTATATGTTAAAATACTCAACAGATGTCTACTTCATCCCAATTACAAGCAACATAAACAGCATTATATGGTCAAAATTTGCCCTTTACCTTTGTTAGATCACATTTATGAATTAAAGTGCTACAACCTTGTGCGGGAATGGCAGGGGCAGAAACACAAAACTCACACTTACACACACTCTCACATACTCTCTCTCTCCCACACACACATAAACATACATACACATACTAATAGCAGGCCCAGACAGTAGGAGGGCAGAGTGAAGGTACACAGGACCTAAAATTTCCACTCTTTTATTATCCCCGGTTCCAGTGGACCTGAACATCCTGTATGTAATATAAGTGTGTAGGAGGGGTGTACAGTGAATGGTCATTGAAAATTTGTTCTGATAAATGTTCATCACAGTGAGTCTGAGTTGGAAATAATAATTAAGAGTATTATTTTTCTTTTGATAAAAAGTGAAAATGGGTCCCACAGACCCGAACACCATAAAAGGGTTAATAATGAACCACCACAGTGTGGCGCTCACAGACAGATTTGCTCAATTTACAAATCTGATAAGAGGGGAAAAAAAATTAATCTGACCCCTGATGTCACCTTTGTGATGAAGTTGACCTTTGCATTTTATAAGATAACATTATTGATTTTACAGACAAATTTCTTCTTATGGTCCTCATTTGTATTTGTATATTTTCTTTTACTTTATAATATAACATATAATAAACATAAATACTAAATTGTAGTAAATAAATATTTTACACTGTGAGGAACAGCGAATATTAAATCAATGTAAATGAAAGATGAAGAAGGTGATCCAAGGAGAGTTTCCCCCATCATCATCTCTTTCTTCGAGCACACTAAGCTGTAAATAAAATGAATAATTATATTATAAAGACATACATTTCCATTTCATTTGTAAACTATACATATTCATTTTACTGCAAAATCAACATTCCTTTTCAGTTTTCCAGTGTTTGTATGAACACACTCACCCACAGGAAAAACTGAATCACCCAAAATTGTTTGGTGTGATAAGAATCCAAATTTAGGGTCGCCAGAGGGGGGGGCCAAGCTTGTTGACAAGGGGACACTTAAACACTTTTGACATATTTTTATAGTGCTGAACTGTCAAACTATTTGAAATCTACTTTAAAATAACAGATGGTAAAATAGACCACGTGATGAAGTAGATGACATCTACAGACACAAACAAAGTGAAAATCTTTTCTGCTTTTCAAAGTTAAAACAATAAGCCTTTGTATTTACCCTGTAACTACATGGAACAATGGGGGAACAAACACCACTTTAATTTACAGCCCGCAAATGTTGTATTTATCCTGTAACTACATGGAACAATGGGGGAACAAACACCACTTTAATTTACAGCCCGCAAATGTTGTATTTATCCTGTAACTGCATGGAACAAGAGAGGAACATGTTGGACTTATACACAGAACAAGTGTATATTTGCACAGTAATTACAGAGAAAAATATTGCACTAGTTTTAATTTAATTGTTCGATGGCCAAATTAAACCCTCTACATTTTTTTTTGCTATAAAAACACCACAGTATACATCCACTGAAATACAAATGTTGTATCATGTATTTTTTCTGCGAACAGCTGGAAAGAGGTAAGCTTGTTTTAAGCTGCACTGAACCTTGATGGTATATCATGCAAAGTTATTTGGTGATAGTGGTGTTGAGAAGTTGCTGGTGTGAAGTTGCTGAAATCGACGAATAAGCTTTCATAAGGCAAGTAGACTCGTGAATTATAAATCAAAGCAGAAACTCATAAACTCATTTCACTAGATGTCCAGTTTTGTTGTTCAGTAATCTCCATCATGTCCATCCTTTAATAATAGAATGTGTACCCCATGGTTAAAAAATACCTATACGCCTATAATAAAATACAAATATAAAATTATGAAAAGTATATATCGTCTTTCTAAATCATTCCCAAACATAAGATTGTTGTTTAGGCCATACATATGACGTAATATTAGAATAAGCACCTCTTAGTTTCAAAATAGTTACAGTATAAATGATTTGTAATTTTACAGGTTGTTACCCCTTTATTCCCCAAACTTCGCATATTATTCCCTTATACCTACATGGAGGTACTGAATAGGTACACTATAATTACAAAAAAGTTACACTGCAACTTCAGTTTACTTACGCAGTTCTTTGCAGGTTGCATATATGGTTGTTTACCCCCTTATTACCCAAACATAACACATTGTTCCCTTATACCTACACGTATGTTCACTATAATTACAGAAACGTACACCATAAATTCAGTATACTTACATAGTTCTTTGCGGGTTGTAATCTTACCCAATTCCGTTTATGTTCTGGCCATATCTGCTTGTCTGTATAAAGTTTATAAAAACGGTATTGTGTATATTGTGTATAGTCTTTTATTATCACTGTTTTAGTGTATTATGTGACTTTAAGCGTATAACGGTTTTCTATTGGGGAAAACGCTTGATGTAAAATGATTGTCTTTCCACTTGGATTATGGTGCCATTGTCAAGTAGATAGTGTTTACGACAAAATAAATATGAGAGATTTTTTTTTAAACTGGTTGTTGCTTTAGTACATTAAACCACCTAAGAGTTTTTCACGTTAAGCGCGTTAAGCGTTCTGGCTTTAGATGCTTGACATTGTAGACAAATAAAACCAGTTAATGACTACATTTTTAATATTTTTAATATGGAAATTGCTGTAGTTTTGATTTGATCTTTGTTTATTTAGCCTTAGCTGTAGTATTTTAGGATTTCCAAAGTTAATGTTAATGTATTACCCAGATAGCACATGTACATCTGCAAGATGTCTGTTAAAGATCGCTTCATCTGGAAAGCATCTGCTGTGTACAAACATCTGATAGACAACTTTCAGACGTCAGTTTTACATGCATTCTAAATCATAAACATCTTAAAGACATCTTCTAAACGTCTATTTGACATCTGAAAGGAAACGTCCTATAGACGGATTGCAGATGAGCAAACACTTTAAAAAATACGTCTTGCAGATGTAAATGCAGACATCAAATAGACGTCTCAGTGATGTACATGTGCTATCAGGGTATTATTAGTATTTAGGCAGGTTACAAACGTTCAAGTTTTATAATATAGCACAAGTCTAAAACTAGAATTAATGTATGGGCATTTTTGTTTGCTTTGGGACATGTAAATCTCTTTTAGTTTAGTTTAATTTTTTCCCAGTTATGTTAGTTTCTATTTAATTTAATTTGAATAGCTATAATTTTCAGTTTATTTTTCGTGAACGATAATAACACAGTGAATATAATGATTGTGTTTCCTAGATTCTTCCAGAGTTTATGAAGATGACGTTTAACTCCACCGCTAATCTGACCAACGGTCAGTAACGCGACCAGTAACCAGTATTCTGGTGCTTCTGTGAGGAGTAACAGCCATCATGAGTTTAATTGCATTATATTATATTCATTATATTTATCTCATAGTCACTGCAAACATGCTGTTTTTATTAACTCTCTGATACATGAATAATCATAAAGAAAAAGAAAAGGAAAAAATGCTCAAGTTTTCAGATTATTTTTTTTTCTAAATAAATAAATAAATACAATAAGTAAATGATACATGGATTGTGAATGAAAATAAAAGGGAAAATATGCTTAATGTGTTTAAAAAAAGATGCTTAAAAAATGCTTCATGCATCAGATGGTTAAATAGTGCTTAAATAATGTAAATGTAACATCATATATAGGGTTTTGTGTGCTTTTCATTTCAGAAATATTCATAATGTAATGTAATTTATTTACTTAATAATTGAAAGTAGTTTAATTCCACCTAAAGTTTTTTTTTTTCCAGATTATTTTTATAATAGATTTTGAGGTTTAACTCATTCGAAATACTAATGCTTAATGTTACACTATCAGATATGCAAAAGAAATCTATCGTATCTCTTGCTCTGGCTACTGTGTATAGACCACCAGGGCCGTATACAGATTTCCTAAAAGAATTTACAGATTTCCTATCAGACCTATTGGTTACTGTTGATAATGCGCTAATTGTCGGAGATTTTAACATTCACGTTGATAATACAAATGATGCATTAGGACTTGCGTTTACTGACCTAATAAACTCTTTTGGAGTCAAGCAAAACGTCACCGGGCCCACTCATCGTTTTAATCATACGCTAGATTTAATTATATCGCATGGAATTGATCTTACTGATATAGATATCGTACCTCAAAGTGACGATGTTACTGACCATTTCCTTGTATCATGCATACTGCGTATTACTGATAATAACTATATCGCTCCGCGTTATCGTCTGGGCAGAACTATTGTTCCAGCCACCAAAGACAGATTCACAAATAACCTGCCTGATTTAACTCAACTGCTCTGTGTACCAATAAGCACACATGAACTAGACGAAATGACTAGCAACATGGGCACTATCTTCTCTAATACATTAGAAGCTGTTGCCCCCATCAAATTGAAAAAGGTTAGAGAAAAACGTACTGCGCCATGGTACAACAGTAATACCCATTCTCTCAAGAAAAAAACTCGTAGTCTTGAGCGCAAATGGAGAAAAACTAACTTGGAAGTTTTTAGAATTGCGTGGAAAAACAGTATGTCCAGCTATAGACAGGCTCTAAAAGCTGCCAGGGCCGAGCATATCCACAAACTCATAGAAAATAACCAAAACAATCCAAGGTTTTTATTTAGCACAGTGGCTAGATTAACAAATAACCAGACACCACCCGATCTAAATATTCCCTCACAGTTTAATAGTAATGACTTTATGAATTTCTTCACTGATAAAATAGATAACATCAGAAATACAATAACAAATGTAGATTCTACAGCGTATAATACTTCAGCTTCATTCATCGCACCAAAAGATAAACTGCAGTGCTTTACAACTATAGGACAGGAAGAGCTAAATAAACTTATCACTGCATCTAAACCAACAACATGCCTGTTAGATCCTGTACCCACTAAATTACTGAAAGAGTTGTTACCTGTAGCAGAAGAACCGCTTCTCAATATTATTAACTCGTCGTTGTCTTTAGGTCACGTCCCAAAACCATTCAAGCTGGCGGTTATTAAGCCTCTTATTAAGAAACCACAACTAGATCCTAGTGAACTGGCAAATTACAGACCCATCTCAAATCTTCCTTTTATGTCTAAAATTTTAGAAAAAGTTGTGTCCGCTCAATTGCGCTCCTTCCTGCAAAAAAATGATCTCTATGAAGAATTTCAGTCAGGTTTCAGGCCCCACCATAGCACAGAAACTGCACTTGTTAAAATTACAAATGACTTGCTTCTTGCGTCAGACCAAGGCTGTATCTCATTGCTAGTTTTACTTGATCTTAGTGCTGCGTTCGACACTATAGATCATGACATACTCATAGATCGATTACAAAACTATACAGGTATTCAAGGGCAGGCTTTAAGATGGTTTAGATCCTACCTGTCCGATCGCTACCACCTTGTTCATTTAAATGGGGAGTCATCTCAATTATCACCAGTAAAATATGGAGTGCCACAAGGATCTGTCCTAGGTCCTCTGCTATTTTCGATATACATGTTGCCCCTTGGTAATATTATTAGAAAATACGGGATTAGCTTCCACTGTTATGCAGATGATACTCAACTATATATCTCAACAAGACCAGATGAAACTTCTAAATTATCTAAGCTAACAGAATGTGTTAAAAATGTAAAAGATTGGATGACCAATAATTTTCTCCTATTAAACTCGGATAAGACAGAGATATTACTTATTGGACCAAAAGACAGTACACAGAATCTCGTGGATTACAATTTGCAACTAGACGGATGTACAGTTACTTCCTCTACAGTCAAAAATCTGGGTGTTATATTAGATAGCAACTTGTCTTTTGAAAATCATATTTCCCATGTTACAAAAACAGCATTCTTCCATCTTAGAAACATTGCCAAACTACGAAATATGTTACCTGTTTCTGATGCAGAAAAGCTAGTTCATGCATTCATGACCTCTAGACTGGACTATTGTAATGCACTGCTAGGTGGTTGTCCTGCATCCTCAATAAACAAGCTACAGGTAGTCCAAAATGCAGCGGCTAGAGTCCTTACCAGGTCAAGAAAATATGATCATATTACCCCAATTTTACAGTCTCTGCACTGGCTACCTATTAAGTTCCGTATCAGTTACAAAATATTATTACTTGCCTATAAGGCCCTTAATGGGCTAGCTCCTGCGTACCTAACTAGTCTTCTACCACGCTACAATCCATCACGCTCCCTAAGGTCGCAAAACTCTGGACTTTTGGTAGTACCTAGGATAGCAAAGTCCACTAAAGGAGGTAGAGCTTTTTCGCATTTGGCTCCCAAACTCTGGAATAGCCTTCCTGATAACGTTCGGGGTTCAGACACACTCTCTCTGTTTAAATCTAGATTAAAGACACATCTCTTTGGCCAAGCATTCAAATAATGCATATCATAATCTTGTACTGCAGTTATATCTGATCAAATGCACATTATTATTCTTTAGTTTGGGTTAAACAAATAAATTTTGCTTGGTTGGAACAGCAGCTACGCTAATTATGTCCCTATTTGTTTCTCTGTTTTTGCCACAGGATTGACATCCCGTGGTAACTAGGATTTACACAAGCTTCAGTCTGGATCCAGAACACCTGAGAAGAGATGATGCCAACCCCTCAGAGGACCTCAGATGATGCCAACCCTGAAACAACCCACCAGATGTTCTTTGCAGGTTGCATATCTGGTTGTTACCCCCTTATTACCCAAACGTAACACATTGTTCCCTTATACCTACACGTATGTTTTTTATAGGTACACTATAATTACAGAAACGTACACCGTAAATTCAGTATACTTACATAGTTCTTTGCGGATTGTAATCTAAAGCGTTACCCAATTCAGCGCGTTGCGTTTATGTTCTGGCCATATCTGCTTGTCTGTATAAAGTTTATAAAAACGGTATTGTGTATACTGAGTTTAGTCTTTTATTATCACTGTTTTAGTGTATTATGTGACTTTAAGCGTATAACGGTTTTCTATTGGGGAAAACGCTTGATGTAAAATGATTGTCTTTCCACTTGGATTATGGTGCCATTGTCAAGTAGATAGTGTTTACGACAAAAGAAATGTGAGATATTTATTTATTTTTTTAACTGGTTGTTGCTTTAGTACATTAAACCACCTAAGAGTTTTTCACGTTAAGCGTTTTAGAATGCCTGGCTTTAGATGCTTGACATTGTAGACAAATAAAACCAGTTAATGACTACATTTTTAATAAAAAAAAGATGGAAATTGCTGTAGTTTTGATTTGATCTTTGTTTATTTAGCCTTAGCTGTAGTATTTTAGGATTTCCAAAGTTAATGTTAATGTATTACCCAGATAGCACATGTACATCTGCAAGATGTCTGTTAAAGATCGCTTCATCTGGAAAGCATCTGCTGTGTACAAACATCTGATAGACAACTTTCAGACGTCAGTTTTACATGCATTCTAAATCATAAACATCTTAAAGACATCTTCTAAACGTCTATTTGACATCTGAAAGGAAACGTCCTATTGACGGATTGCAGACGAGCAAACACTTTAAAAAATACGTCTTGCAGATGTAAATGCAGACATCAAATAGACGTCTCAGTGATGTACATGTGCTATCAGGGTATTATTAGTATTTAGGCAGGTTACAAACGTTCAAGTTTTATAATATAGCACAAGTCTAAAACTAGAATTAATGTATGGGCATTTTTGTTTGCTTTGGGACATGTAAATCTCTTTTAGTTTAGTTTAATTTTTTCCCAGTTATGTTAGTTTCTATTTAATTTAATTTGAATAGCTATAATTTTCAGTTTATTTTTCGTGAACGATAATAACACAGTGAATATAATGATTGTGTTTCCTAGATTCTTCCAGAGTTTATGAAGATGACGTTTAACTCCACCGCTAATCTGACCAACGGTCAGTAACGCGACCAGTAACCAGTATTCTGGTGCTTCTGTGAGGAGTAACAGCCATCATGAGTTTAATTGCATTATATTATATTCATTATATTTATCTCATAGTCACTGCAAACATGCTGTTTTTATTAACTCTCTGATACATGAATAATCATAAAGAAAAAGAAAAGGAAAAAATGCTCAAGTTTTCAGATTATTTTTTTTTCTAAATAAATAAATAAATACAATAAGTAAATGATACATGGATTGTGAATGAAAATAAAAGGGAAAATATGCTTAATGTGTTTAAAAAAAGATGCTTAAAAAATGCTTCATGCATCAGATGGTTAAATAGTGCTTAAATAATGTAAATGTAACATCATATATAGGGTTTTGTGTGCTTTTCATTTCAGAAATATTCATAATGTAATGTAATTTATTTACTTAATAATTGAAAGTAGTTTAATTCCACCTAAAGTTTTTTTTTTTCCAGATTATTTTTATAATAGATTTTGAGGTTTAACTCATTCGAAATACTAATGCTTAATGTTACACTATCAGATATGCAAAAGAAATCTATCGTATCTCTTGCTCTGGCTACTGTGTATAGACCACCAGGGCCGTATACAGATTTCCTAAAAGAATTTACAGATTTCCTATCAGACCTATTGGTTACTGTTGATCTCTCCCTCCGATGCAGTGATCGACATCTGGTCACCAGGAGGAGCCCCGAGGAATACCGCTGGTACGCTCCTTAAAGAGGGCCCAGCGCGTTCCTTCGGCGGCTTGGCTGGTTGCCGAGCGCTGGAGGAGTGGTGGGCCCCCGCGGGTTGGTTCCCTGAGGGGTTTGCCACCACTGTAATCCTCCGACCCCCCATGCTACTGCCCGAAGTAGTCCACGCCAGGCTATCGCCAGGACAAACACTAGATTGCGGCAGAGGCATCGGAGCTCATGACTCATCCGCGAACGTCACCTCAGCGTGCTTCATGCCCAGACACGTGAGGCAGCGATTGTGACCATCACCCGGCGCCAGGTAACGACCGCATCCAGAAACGCACGGGTGAAACGTCATCTTTACAAAGATGCACCCGCTTATTGTACTCTTTTAGAGAAATTGGCTCTTTTAGGGAAATGCTGTTTTACGTGCTGAGATGCACAGGGGAAACGGCCATTTGCAGCACGACAGGAGGTAGTGCAGCCTGAAGTGCGCAACCCACTCGACACAGGAACGACCACCGCTGAAGCGCCGTCCGCCAACACAAAAAGCTCCCGAGAGCGCGCTAGACTCGTCACACACGAAGCAGTTTGGTAGGAGCAGAACGATGTTGTCACTCGGCTCCGAAGCGAAAACCTGGTATGCGTTGCACCGGCTGCCTTTTGATGCTCATGCTGTGATCAGCGGCAGCTGGATGCAATCATTGCATGCCAATGTGCATTGGCTCGTTTAGTTTACACTCGAAGTGGATTGGTCTCTCTAAGCAAGATCCCAATTTGTCGGTCACTGACGTGACTCGGAGTGACCGACTGAAAGGGAACTGTTTTATAATCCGTGCTTGTTATAACACATTCTAAGATTTAACAGATTCAACACAAAAGCACTGAATGATTAGAGAAAATTCAAGTCCATCAATCGGTCATCAAACCCCGTCATTACTGAAGCTGTTCTTCACACTGTGGCTGCAGCATCACGTGTGTCACTGCTGGTCATACGTTAGTTTATATTCTGCTTTCCTAGTTTCTAATTCAACTGCTCATTACTTTATCTTGCGTTGAAACGCTTGATTTTAAGTACAAACAGCCAGGTAACGTTACACAAATGTAAAGGCTCTCATTCCAACTCCCAGCCCACATTTTCCGTGTGACGTCACACAGTGAGACAAACATAAGAAAATCTTCGGGATTCATAGTCAGATTTCAAACTGACCGTAAAATCACTTCATTGTCGTGCTGACAGAAGCTGCTGATCCAGTTTGTGGGACTTCACACAACAGGACAGGTCAGTTCAGTTTTTTTATTACAAAATAAATATGACTATGTAATTTGTGGCGACAGTTATTGATTACAAAATCACAGAGTGTCCAAAATTATAGTCCCACCAAGAATTCACGTTTTGGTTTTTTTTCCTGAATTTTGCGATCAAAATAGCAATGCGATTTTTTTTTTAATAAGATCACATTTACAATATTGTATGACTTTAGATAGTACAACAGTCATATGTGACAGAAAGAAAAAAAGCACGCAGAAAGCTTGATTATTATGTGTCTTACCAAATTTTGACACATACTTTTAATGCAACGTATACTTCTTGTTATAAAATTAAGACCGTATTACAAGCACATTCTTTTACTGTGGATTTTGCGCTAACATTTTTTTTTTTAACATTATGCCCAAGCACAGTCCACACTTTCTTCTCTCATTCAGGCATGTTTCTTGCATGCATGCCAATAAATTTGAGCAGTACAAACAGCGACTTATACATCTGAGCAGGAAACTGCGACTTATGTGTAAAAATGGCGAAATATGCTCGAGCGCAGAACACGCGACATTGGAAAATCATGATTTTGCGGAAACCTGTAGGGACGTTAAACAGGTTGGAAAAGCTAAAGCTAATTTTAAATAGAAATTAAATGCAGTGAAAAGAGCCACTTCAAACATATGTCTACACATCAAATTAATTTACCTTTTCTAGAAAATCTGACAGTGGTCCGCGGACCGCGCTATCGATGGTGGGAAGGATATCTCGATGTTTTCTGCTTCTTGTGCGGCAACCAATGTTGAGGCCAGACCGTGGTGGAGGCTGGATCTTCAGGCTGCGCATCGAGTGAGTATCGTGGTCGTCACTTACAGAGAAGACTGCTGTCCAAACAATAGGAAAGACTTTGAGATTCACTTCGGCAACTCTCTGCAGGATGAAGGAAACGACAATCCCAGGTGAGGCACCTCAGCATGAGCATATTTCTCACGTAAAATTTCGTTATTAACTGATTACATTAGATTAGCCACAGAGAGGACAAGTTAATCACCGCTTTGAGCTCTAAAACTAAAATGGAACCAGATCACAAAATAATAACTGAATGCATATTATGAGAATCAAATTTGCACGTCTGGTAAGATTTTGTAAGTGAACTTTATAAGGTTTTCAAATTTAATAATAGTGAAGTCTGATTGCGTAAAATACATTTTAATTTTATTATGATTTTTACGCTACATTTAAGCAATAAACTGTTGCTATTTTTCCAGTGTTGGGTGCAATGCATTACTAAGTAATTAATTTGTGTAATTTAATTACTTTTCACTTGAAAAAGTAGGGATTGCTCTTATTTTTTCAGTAATCTAATTACAGTTACTTCTGATGCAGTTGCATTAAATACTGTAGAACAATAAAACATGTACTGCATATTTTTTATTTAACCTTCACTCTTTAAATACTTTGGTCAGTTCAAGAACAATTTATGCAGTTTTATATTGTTTATTTGAAAGAATTAAAAGAGTAGTTTCATGTCTGTGTTGTTCAACTGAGTTTAGTATGGGATTTAGAAAGTAGCTTAATTAGTAATAATAATATGTAATGCACTACTTTTTACAGAGAGTAATTAGTACAGTAATCTAATCACACTGTTGAAGATGTAATTAGTAGCTAGTATTTAATTACTTTTTTATAGTAACTTACCCAACACTGGTCTCATCAAGGATATCATTGATATTCTTGATATCCTTTAACTTTAATCTCCCATTTTCTGCAAAAAAAAACCTAGATATTTACAACTTTAAGTTCCTGAAGTAAGTGCCTATGTAATTTAATATATTTATTTGTTGATTGTAAATAAAGTAAAAGGCTGTGTGTGTGTGTGTCATCATGTAGCTGTGCCATGATCTCCAGTGATTCAGCAGTCAACAGCATAACCCACTCCTGCTCCGATCGGGAGGGACGGTACATTCACGTTTTCTCTCGTGGATACATTATCTTGGATTTCAAGGCCCTCTTGGTTTGTGAGGTGGAAGTATACGAGACAGGTGATCAAACTCCAGCAAACCATTCTTTAGTTCATTTTTTAGATGCTTAGACACTTTTGTAGACACATAAAAATGGCTAAAACTACTTCAAATATAGTTTTCACTGTATCGTTGTTTTAGTTGTAAAAGTCTATTCAATTTTCTGTTGAAGTAGGCTATTTTTAGAGTTTCCAAAGCTGATGTATTAACTGGTATCACTGATCAAATGTTTAACAGCTTTAAATGTATTATTGCTAATCTAGTGGAATTTTCGTGTTTAATGTAGGCAGAAGTTCCATAATAAAACTCATGTCTAAAACTAAAATTAATTTGTGGCCATCTTTTTTGTTTGTTTTTGGGACATGCAAATGTGTTTTAGTTTACTTTTACCCTAGTTATTACTTTTCCATTTTACTTTTCGTTAACGATAATAACAAAGTGAATTGTGCCTCCTAGAATATTTTAGACGCTCGTTTATGAAGATAGCGTTTAACTCCACCGCTAATCTGACCGACCCGACAGTAACGGACAGCGTGCTTAAAGAGGTGAGAACGTGATGTTTGTCTCTTATCGCAGCCTGATGCATCGCTATAATACTAATGAATCATTCACTGCAGTTGAAGTCAGCGCTGGCTCTGAGAGGAATCACTAATGTGACTCTGAGCTGGTCTCAAAACCCTGCAGAAGCAGTGATCCATAATCAACGTGAAAAAGGTGAGTCTGTTTCTAAAACCAGCGATCTAGAGTGAATCTACTCTGTAAAATCCCTCAGTGATGTGGTTAATGATGAGGAACGTATGAAGCTCTGTGATTTTCATTTCCAGATGCCTGCTGAAGCAGATCTCTGGAGCTTCTCTGAGGAGTAACAGCCATGAGTTTCATTTTCATTATATTATATTATATTCATTATAAAGTTACTGCAAGATGCCAGACTAAACATGCTGTTTTTTAACCCTCTGATCCATGAATTATAATGAAGGAAAAGGAAAGGTTTATTTTTAATAAAAAGATACAATAACTAAATAAATACATAAATAAAAACCTTAAGCTTTTTTATTCCCAAAATTATGCATTTTGTTATAGGGGAAAAAAAGATATATAAAATATAAAGTTTTTTTTTCTACCTAAATTTCCTCAAAATTATGTATTTTGAAAGACACATGTCTGTATTGTAACAACAAATAGCAGCAATTATTTCAGTGGTACTTGATGTATCACCACTTTCATCAGCCAATTAGATTTTTGATGCTGTCATAAAGAAAATAATGCTAAAACAAGAGGACAGTGATATAGAATGTTGTGTAGTGATGTAACATCATAACGGGAAATGTTAAAAAGCTGTTGAAGACCTGTCCATTGTAGTGGACATCATGCATCAGAGGGTTAAATAGTGCTTAAACGATGTAAATGTAACATTATTTGGTGTGTTTTCATTATATATATATATATATATATATATATATATATATATAACACACCAGGAGTTAAAAAAAGTGTGAACCCACCTCAGACAGTAGAACACAATTTTAAAATATTTTTCATTTACTTCATAAATAGCACATGCTGTCTTCTCAACTATAACTTTCTATTATACACATAGGAGTTAAATGTTTAAAGTTTAGTATAGAGAGAAAGAGAGTCTTTTAGTAAAGTCTTTTTAATAGTCAACACAGTAACATTCATATATTGTGTGTTCAGGGTTAAAACAAGGCGACTCAGACAATCATGGTCACATTTCGGTAGTTCTGGATAAATATACATAAAGTAAAGTCATTCTTGAACATCACACAACACAATGCAGCATCACTTTAACACAGGGCTTCAAGTAGCTTATTGCTTTGAGGAAAATTGTATTGTAATAAATTAACTGATACACAATCCCAGTAAAATAAATATACTTATATTGTCAGTAGTTATCGGTGAATGAGAGTAATTTCAATTGTCCTTCAGATAAACTGCTATGAAATTAGCATGTGTTCCTTGATCAAATGAAAATATAATACACATACTTTATGTACATTGATTCATTCAGCTAAGTACTTTTATACTTGTTTTGCATGTTTATACAGAATGTTTCAAAGGAATTTTATGAAGCATGTAGGACAAGATGAATATGAATATGTCAGCAGCCGGAACAATTACAGAAATCAATGAATTATAAATATGAATAATAAATGAATGTCTGCTTGAAAGATTCAGTCTGTGGTTCCAGATTAACGTTTATCAGCACAAGTCCTGTGAATAAAACATAAATATTGTGATAATCATATTCTCCAGCAGGTTCTGAAGAGCCTGTTGAGCTTCAGTGGAAGTGAGATTTATCATGATTCATTTGATTAACTGCACCCTAATGCAGTTATTATAGATTAATGCTCCTACCTTGTTGTATTTTTTCTCCTCGTGTGTTACTCCACGGTAGGGGAGTCTCGTCCAGGAAAGTTTAACGTCACTCAACCCCAGAGCGGACTGCAGCTAAAACACACCGACAGCTATTAAAGCGGGTTTCATTTAGTGTAACTAGACTGGCCTCGTCATGTGACACACAGCAGCCACAATAGCACTTTATAACTGATATAGGCTTGTTTTATTTTTATTTTTTTCCTTTTTATTTGAAATATTCCCAAACATGTTAACTATATCATGAAATATCTCGATTCTCAAATATGTGTAAGTAAATGCATTTAGCACCTTTATAGATTATCTTAGTTGAGCTATAATGGGCGATGGGCAAAGTAGCCTAATAGTGTAATCTATTAACTACACATAAAAACCGTCTTTTTACTTAAATACCAGATTTGGGTGTCATGCCATAAAATAATTTTAATACGACTGACTTTGTATTTAATGTGAATTTAATAAAAACATTGTAAGTTACTAATTATAACACTGTACAGAAAGAGAGCAAAGATCATTTACATTATCAAATAAAATGATCACTGACTTCAGTCTAGCCAGAGTTCAAGCACTCTCAAAAACTCCCATTAAAATCACTGAAGCTGTTTACACTGTGAAATGACTATCTTACTTGCATTCGTACGCACATCTGCACTTTGTTGTTTTGTTTATGATGAGAAAATTTGCCAGAGAGCAGAATTCAGTCAGCGAGCGCGCACACTGTACAAAACACTGGCGTTTCGGCGATGACTCATCTAAACGCCTCTGATTGGCCGCTGCATTTATAAGCTCAACAGAATGGTGTGTGATTGATTTTAATGCGCAGCGCTGTAAAAAACATGTCTGGCTCTGCGCCACTAGCAGCTGGTGATGTTTTACTTTTTTCCATTACTGCCACCCACAGGACAAACTGCGCAT
>NW_015656606.1:463616-464232 GCF_001515625.1 Sinocyclocheilus rhinocerous
TTTTAATACGACTGACTTTGTATTTAATGTGAATTTAATAAAAACATTGTAAGTTACTAATTATAACACTGTACAGAAAGAGAGCAAAGATCATTTACATTATCAAATAAAATGATCACTGACTTCAGTCTAGCCAGAGTTCAAGCACTCTCAAAAACTCCCATTAAAATCACTGAAGCTGTTTACACTGTGAAATGACTATCTTACTTGCATTCCTACGCACATCTGCACTTTGTTGTTTCTGATGAGAGAATTCGCCAGAGAGCAGAATTCAGTCACTGAACAAAACTCCGGTGTTTCCGCGATGACTCATCTGATCGTCTCTGATTGGTTATTGTATTCATAAGCTCAACAGAATCGTGTGTGATTGGTTTTAATGCGCAGCGCTGTAAAAACGTGTCTGTCTCTGGCTCTGCGCCAGTCAGCAAATGCAGATTTGAATTTAGCAGCTGGTGATGTTTTACTTTTTTTCCATTACTGCCACCCACAGGACAAACTGCGCATCGAACCCAAAATAGTTTGGTGTGATGCGATTCCAAATTTAGGGGGGCCGGGGGGGGGGGCAAGCTTGTTGACACGGAGGCACTGCCCCCCCCACCCCCCCCCCCCCCCCGAA
>NW_015656606.1:464509-473293 GCF_001515625.1 Sinocyclocheilus rhinocerous
CTTGTTGACACGGAGGCACTGCACCCCTCACCCCCCCGCACCCCCAGAACCGCCCCTGCTGAAAAGTGTAACGGAGTATTTGTCTTTTGATGTTTTATCTTTTAAGATTTTGTCCATTTCAATTTTTTTTTTTTTTGATTCATTCGATGCTTTTAGATGCAGTATGTAGGCCCAGTGATTAAATTAGTAATAAAAAAAAATAATAAAATCAGTGCAGATTCTATGTTGGCCACTTGTGGTACGGTGGTCCCGTGAGCAAAATTTTGCGGGCAAAAAATATCCATCGTCAGACTCAGTACTGTAGCGACATATGAAGCACAGTTCACTCACATAAAAGTCAATTTGAAACCAATCAGCTTTCTGCTGGTCAACACGGCAAATTTGCGAACTTTGATTATAATGACTGAAATCTGCCGAGCAGTGTTGCCAACTTAGCAATTTTGTTGCTAGATTTAGCAACTTTTCAGACTACCCTTGCAACTTTTCCCCCCAAAAGCGCCTAGCAACATATTTAGCTATTTTTAAAATGTATTTGGCAACTTTTAGCAACCTTTGAAAAGTGACTCAAATTATAAAAAAGACATGTATTTTACCTCTGAATCACACAAAAAAGAAGAAACCATTGAACAGCTAGCCGGCCAAGCAGCACATCAGCCAGAAGCAGTACACACATCACATGTGAATCAGTAGTTGCTAGCTCCAATAGTTCAATAATAATTGTTAATTTATGATACGCCTTGTTATTAGTTTGTACCCATAATTGTTGATCAGTTAGGAAAGATCTGTAGAAAAATGGAAAAGGTAGGCTAATTTTCTGCCAGGACATTATTCGTGAAGTTTACAGACATTTCCCGTAACCCTACACAAAATGCAAAGTATGATTTAAAATACAGGTAAAATGCCTGTGCAAATCAATAAAGAAAATTCTTTCATATAAACACAGTACATTTTGCCCTATTTTTATGGACTTTTCTTAGAGTGTGGCATACTAACAAACTAATGCTTAAAACTATAACTGTTCAGAATGTGTAGTTTTACTACATAAAATGTAATTGTTCAAAAATGTGTAACTGTTCAATAATTCAATGTTGAATTTAAATATAAAAAATCTAATTATAAAAAAAATGTTTTGTATTTATATTACATTTACCAATATATTTTAAATGTTTAAAATATTTTTCCAAACATATCTAAAATGCACATATTTCAAATCATATTTTTCTTGAGATTTGAGTAATTTCATTGTGTATTGTACGCAATGACACAATGAGCACGTTTACATGCACACCAATAAGCTGATAACTCACAAATATCAGCTTATTAAAATAACCAGGTTTCCCTGTTTACATGCACATCAGTAACCTGACAACGCAAGTAAGCTTCATTTACATGACTTTATTAATAAATCAGGTTATCTCCCATTAGTGACGTCAAAATATAATAATTTGTGTATCTGACTCCGATTATTCCATATGTTTGTCAGCTGTGATGTCAAATAAAGCTTGCAACATGTCAGCGCGAAATTTACAGCTCATATTATCCTCTCATGCAGTTATATAGCAGCGTTTTGATTGAACCACTTCTACTTCTGCTGCAGGAGATGAGAACACTTTTATCATTTTCTGAGTCATGAAAGAGTCTGCTTTTGTGATATATTCTTTCTTTACTGCAAAACTTTTGCTCTGCCTAGATGCGCTTAAATCTGCACTAACGATGCGTTCCTGTCACGTATCACACATGCGCACTTCAATAAGCCGACAGAAAGCGGGATATTGCATTTACATGCTGTGCGAAATCGGGGTAAGAGGCAAAAAACTACCTGTGTCGACCGGTTTATGCTTACGCCTTTTATGAGCTTACTCCGATAAAAGAAAACGGGTTACCGCGTTTACATGACCACATACGTTTTCGGCTTATTAAGCATAATCGGCTTAAGAACGTGCATGTAAACGAGCTCAATATTGCATCATGTAATGACGTCATTTAGCAACGTTTAGCAACATATCAACCTGCCTTTAGCAACTTTCCCTGAAAATTAGTTGGCAACACTGCTGCCCGCGAAAACTCAACTGTACTTCCAATAAGATTCCAATAAGAATCTGAGTTTCCCATGAGGGCATGTTTAAGTTGATCATGCAAATTCGACCAACAGAAAGATGCTGGGCTTGAAAGTGACGTCTTTGTTAGCTATGCTTCGTACATCTCTACGCGATTGACAATGGAACTATTTTTTTCACGTGAAATTTCACTAATGTGACCGCACTTTAACAATCTAGAATGAGGTGTCAGAAATTACCTGTTCCATAAACCTCCACCTCACACAGCGTGAGATGCATCTGGATGTCAGGAATGTACATGTTCACATAACGACCTCCCATTGTGCCGCAAGAGAAACTGACAGTACTGCCTGCTGGGACAGGTGAAGTGACGACAGCACATCTGCAGAGAGAAAGATAGAAACCACGAAACAATCAGCTGACCTGCAAATCCAGTTCTCCTGACACGTTCATAACTGTTTTCATAACTTTACCTGGGATTGTTGTTGCCGTTGTTTTCCAGAGAGTTTCCGATGCGGATCTCTACTCCAGTCGTTTGCTCCAGACAGCAGTCGGCTCTGTTGGTGATGGTCACTTTGTAAATGTAGTAATAATCCAGCAGGTCCAGCCTCCACCACGGGTTGAGCTGGTTTAATGTGATGGAGCAGTATGTATGGGCTGTACCTGGAGCAAATCTGATGCCATCGATGGCCTTTGCAGCTCCACATGTGTAATATGTGGTCGACTGTAGAGCCGTTCCTTTTAATGCCAAATTCTCTAAAAACATTTAAAGAGACAGAGGGTCAAGACTCAAATGTGTGAAATTTCAGTACATTCCATGTGGGTTGAAATATTAAATTCCAATCCAAAACACTCAATTCCATTTACTACTACATTAAAATCTGAAGTTAATATTTTTAATGGATCTGCGCTTATATGAACTAACTATGAGCAATTGTATTTTATTACCAACATTGACAAAGATTAATAAATACTACAAGTTGTGTATTGGTTAATGTTAGTTAATGCATGTTATGTAATGGGACCTTAGTTACTACTTTTTACCTTCCAAGTTTTCTGAACTCCCCTGAATGGAAAATGCACCTGTTACAAAAACAAAATATTTCCATTGCTTTCTGGGATGTCCATCAAGTTTGTGTTGCATTTGATTTGTTAAATATTTTCATAAAGAATAGCTACACAGCACCTATAATTGTACATCATTTGATTGATGCGTGTCATTTATACTCACACAAAAGTAATAACAGATAAGAGTGTCCCTCCATCTTGTTTTTTAAAGACTATTAACCAGATACCTGTGATGGTCTGATATGACAAGGGCATCCATCCCTCCTTTTATTTGTGTTTCTCTTAGCAGCTTGTTTCTCCACCCTTAGGAAATTCTCACTGGATGCTTGCTGAATATATTTCACACATCATAGGACCTCCAGAATTGCTTTTCTCAGCACACCTCTCAGGTCAAGTCTGATTTAATAAACAAATCTGGCAAAATGCAAATTAAAATGAGTGTTTTTTTTGTTTTTCTTTTGGTTATTGTTTTTTTTTCCCCTAGTACCATAAACAACAAAAGATATGACCGGTATTTCAGATTGATTTACATTGTTTTTTTCCATGCTTGTCTGCATCCATCCATGAGTTTCATTTTTAGAATTGGTTCAAATTAAGATCATCTACTAAAATAAATAATCTAAAAGTTGAATCAACATAACAATGACGTTTGTAGTGTTGTGTTTTCCTGAATGAGGCACTTTTATTTTATCGTTCAAGTAGTTTATACTGAATGAGAAAAATGATTGTGGTAAAGTATAATAAAATCAATATATGGAACATCTGAATGAAAGCAATGGGATAAATAGTCTAGAAAAACTTCTACATATTTGAAAGATATTCAAAATAAGGATGCATGTTTAAAAAATAATGAAAGTGTTTAAATTTATGTATCATTGCCAGCTTGACATGAACAATAATTGTTCATGTGGAGGGAAAGTTTTATTCCCATGTAAATTGAATTATATTAAACAAACAAATTTAAGCTGTTTTCCTCACGGGGAGCAAAAAAAAACAAAAACTATGTCTGTATTTAAGAATAAGTCCATGCAGCCTTTCATCCGTACAGGTACTGTTTCCTTGTCTGACACGGATCATCAACCTGGTGTGATCTTGTGAGATACTGGTTCAGAACAGTCCTTAATCCTGAAGGGGTTGCTTCCCTTCTCGCAGAATTCGCACACCAGTTCTGACGTACTAATACGTGGTATCAAGATGGGGTGTGATTATGTTCCTCTCCATTGGGTACACTTGAAGTCAGACGTTGTGACTGGGATAGTCAACCATGACGTGTGTTTCTAGTTACCATTTGAAGGGGTAGGTCTTATACTGATACCAATATCAGATAACCTGGGACCCTAACCAGCCGCTTACCTCGCTTATTGGTTAAGTCCGACCCTGGCTGGCCTGTGTGGCCAGGTTTCTTTTTAGGTTATAAGCTCAATTTTGTAATTGTGGGATCATTTGTAGGGAGGAGGATGCCAATTAATTTGAAGATTCATGTTGTCTCCTGTGTTTTAATAGAGAGGGAGTAAGGGAAGAGTTAATCTTTCTTTTCTTTTTCTTTTGAAGCTAGGTAAGGCTAAGCCATTTCTTTTCAAGCCCTCAGTAAGAGTTCCTTTTGTTTATGTGGCACGACAGGTAAGGATAGTATTTTTCAGAAGTGAATGGTTGGGGCTGGTATTTTCTTGACGTCATCAATTGGTGCCTGTTATAGGACTAGTCATTGGCGTATGTTACCTAGGCAGGCGTCATATCCCAGAGGTAGTTTGACTTCCTGTGCTTCGGCTAAGTATGACTGTGGGTCACTTCAGGTGGCTTAAAGTCGTGTATTGTATCTGCATGCTTTATTTTGGTTCTAGTTTTTAGTTGACTTGCATGTCAAGTCAAGTCACCTTTATTTATTTAGCGCTTTTAACAATACAGATTGTGTCAAAGCAACTTTACAGCATTAAATAGGAAAATAGTGTGTCAATAATGCAATGGGACAATAGTAAACACTAAATTTTCAGTTAAAGGCAGTTCATCATTGAGAGAAAGGATCTGCCGTCCGCAGTTGATTTTGATATTCTAGGCATTATCAAATTGCCAGAGTTTTGAGAACGCAGCGGATGTGGAGGACTATAGTGCAATAAGAGCTCGTTCAAATACAGAGGTGCTAAACTATTCAGGGCTTTATAAGTAATAAGCAAGATTTTAAAGTAGGAGACAAGGTCTTCACTGGGGATCCGTCTCTGGGGCTCATCTAGTTGTCCTGATCTCCGCTGACATTCGAACCGGGCTAATATGGTCATACTTCCTGGTTCTAGTAAGAACTCTAGCTGCTGCATTTTGGACCAGCTGGAGTTTGTTTATTAAGCGATGTGCATGTACATCTCACTTGTCTTGTTAAGAGAGCGGCTGGGTGCAGTCGCTCCTGTGCTTTGTGCTTGTTTTGGCATCCTTGCTTGTGGTTCTGCTTTGCTGCGGAATGAGCATCTGTCTTCCCCCAGGTACGCATTTGATGTATTCTGTTTGCTTATCGGCCATGGAGGTAGTGCAAGTCACTATCTGTGTTTTATTTCAGTTAATGTTGGGTGTGCGGGTGGCGGCTGAAGTATATAGGCTGAGAGTTTATACATTTGGATATATCCAGGTTCCCTCAGCGGTTGTTGGGTAAGTGGGAGTTTGTTTTCTCATTCTGTTTAGTAGATTATTTTATGTTTTTCTTTTGTATAGATCGCAGTGTGGATATCGCCGCTGTCTCGTTCTATTTTTTCCCCTTTTTTGTATTACCTTGAATGACTTTTGTCATTTAACTTGCAATTTAGATTTGTTTTTCATTATTATAATTAGTTTTTTTGTGCTGTTGGAAATTGTTTTCTTGATTTGCTAATATTGTGCAACATTATTTTTGTTTGTTCTTTTGCTTTCAGTTCATTCTCTCCTTTATATAATCAGTGTTCTTTTGTGGAAAGTGTATTGTTTGAGTTATGTTTGTAAATTGTATAATTTGTATAAGATTGTCTGTGTGATTCCTAGGAGCTACAAGCCTTGACTGACCAGGGAGGCTATTCCCCTTTTTAGGTGGTGGTGTTCCTCATCGAGTGCTGTGGGTCTGCTGTGTACACTGGGCTCTTTCTTGGTATGTGAGTGTGCAGTGTAGGTTAGGAGTTCATTTGTAATTGAAGAGTCTTCCCTGTAATCTAGACCGTAGCTCCATGGTGGTTGTAAGTTATGTTGATGCAAGTCTTTCTTAGAGTTGATGTGTCATGGTTTTGCTATTGCAACTTTTATATTGTCATAATAAAGCATTTTGTATTTTGAGTAATACCTGTGTCTCTATGTTTTGCTTGCCGCTGAGTAGGGAACTTGTGCAAAGTCTCATGGGTAAAATCTTTGGGTGATATTCCCAAAGTGGCGTAGTCAGGCATTAATTGTATGTGTCCCTGGATTGGGGTCAAAATTATTGGCCAATTCTACTGGGCCACATAGGGCCTGGCTACAGTTATTTTGGCCGTTTCCCCTCCTGAAGTCTTATGTTTATATCCCACCGATTGTTTAAAATAAAACCTTATATCTTTTTACTTTAATATCTGGTATTGTTGTAATTTGTGTTTGTCCTGGGACCTGGAGACGGAAGTTCTCTCCCTCTCTCCCCCCAACTTTTGTTACCCTCCTTTCCTGCCCCTAAACCAAAAAGGGAGATCGATTCATTACAACATTTCTTAAATTCTGTGATATTTACAGATTTATTATGTGTGTTGAATGTGTTTGTTTATCAGACACTAGGTTATCAACAACAACATATGGACAAATGACAGTGTAGAAAGTATTTCCAGTCTCACGCCGATATCAACATTTCTTTACACCTTTCTTGTTCGGTCTATTTTTAACCCCTTTTTTATTGCTTTGCCAGGTTGCGTCCAGGAGAATGTGTTTTGGCCACTGATGTGTTACAACCCTGGTTTAGAGTCAGGGAAGATAACAAATAACGAAATCTGAACCCGTTGCTACCGTTTTCAGTAAATGTATTTTTAAGTCTTGTAGTGACACAGTAAAGAGGCAATCGCTTCAGGATTGGGCAATGCCAAAATAATAAACAAAACATATCACTAACTGAACCCAGGGATTCTAAGTAACCTATGCGAAAGAAAAGGAAAACAAATGTCAGCAGTCTTCCCTGACTCCTGATCTAAAGCATAAACAGGAGAAAAAATGACATTTACAATAAAGAAAACTGGCACCCAATCCCTACAGTACTATTTACAATATTTACAAAGTACAAAAGAATAGTGGCATACTCGCTAGCTCACAAAACTCAACAGAAAGAAAGAAATGGGGATTAAAGAAAGTAGATGAATGGCTTAGGCAACAAAAACAACAATTAACACGAAGAAAAATTAAGGTCTAGATAATCAGAGATATACACAACAGAATTCTCAACATGATAAACTCAACGCTATGTTACTATGAGACTCTAATTCACAACACACAACAACGCCAACAACTCTGCTCTCTCCTCCTCTGCCTTGTTACATCCCAATATTTCAAAAGATGCTGGACTTTGAGTGACGAATCAGCAGGTGCGTCTTTGTACATCCAATTAGGGCGGAGTCACCTAAAAGCAAGCGAGAGAAAGACAAAGATAAACACGGAAAAATACATCGCCAGATGTATCAGATGGAAATTCTTGTAACAACTATGCAAATCACCAAAAACATAGTGTGAAAGTACAGCTGTCACGGTTCGAAAGAGGTGAAGACTCAAGTGCAGGCAGATGGGGTGTCTTTATTTATAACAGACAACAAACAAACAAAAACACAACTGAAACCACCCCGAAGGGGAAAAAAAACAGAATGACACCGCCGCTTCTGGAGCCTTGTGAGCGGGCTCCGCCGTCTCGCAGAAACTGAGAGCGAGCACCGCCGCTTCCAAAACCTTGTGAGCGGACACCGCCGCTTCCGGAGCTTTGTGAGCGGACACCGCCGCCTCGGGAGAACTGAGAGCGGGCACCGCCGTCTCGCAGAAACTGAGAGCGAGCACCGCCGCTTCCAAAACCTTGTGAGCGGACACTGCCGCTTCCGGAGCTTTGTGAGCGGACACTGCCGCTTCCGGAGCTTTGTGAGCGGACACTGCCGCTTCCGGAGCTTTGTGAGCGGACACTGCCGCTTCCGGAGCTTTGTGAGCGGACACTGCCGCTTCCGGAGCACCGCCGCCTCGGGGGGGTCGTGAGCGGGCACGGCCGCCTCGGGAGGATCGTGAGCGGGCACCATCGCCTGCCTCACCGACATCAGCGGCGGATCCTCCACGCTGCGTCTCAGCCCGGGATGTTCAAAGAATGACCCCCAGAACCTGTAAGTGGCCGGCGCGACCTGAGGAGGTTCTGGAACGGCAGCCCAGTCTGGGAGGGGGGCACCCTCCAGCAGTTCCACCTCCCTTAAATAGATGATGTGATCGACCATCTCCCAATAGGACCACGTATCTAGCTCCCCCAGCTCCTCCCAGTTGACGGGCTCGTCCAGGCCACAGCTGTAGAAAGTTGCTTTTGTTCTTTGTCCAGTGATGAATTATACTGTATGTCATAATATCTTCTGTATGTTGACTTGATGTATGTTAACTATAGTAGCTCTAGATCAGGGGTGTCAAACTCAATTCCTGGAGGGCCGGAGCCCTGCAGAGTTTAGATTCAACCCTAATT
>NW_015656606.1:473637-476555 GCF_001515625.1 Sinocyclocheilus rhinocerous
GTTGGAGCAGGGTTGGAACAAAACTCTGCAGGGCTCCGGCCCTCCAGGAATTGAGTTTGACACCCCTGCTCTAGATGAACCCACAGACCTTTTGTTCATGATTTCCACTCCATCAGTCTGATCGCTGATCATTTCCATGTTGTTTTGTGTGTATTTGAATGCTCTCAGACAGGATGTAAATCTGGAGCTTCACAGTAGTCCATCATCTGCTCAAACCTCAAACAAAGAGCCGTCACTTCATACAGATCTCAGACTGTTCACATTTTTGGCTGTTTTGCCTCAAACTCAGACATAAGCACCACTGTAAGCTATTAGTGTTCAGAAAGACACTTTTTTTTGACAAGGATCAACTGGAATGTTTTCCTCCAACATTATTTTCTTTAACATGGCTGATATCTTCTTTTGTGAGGTCAATCACCCAACATTCAAAATATATTTAGGTCTAAATTGAAGATTTATGTGTTTGGATTACAGTTTTAACATGAACTTATAAACTTATTTGTGATGCATATTTTTTCAGTCATAAATAAAACAGTTTAGTTTTTTGCACTAAAAAAAACATGGCATAGTTTAATATTAACAATTTGCATTTATTTGATTCAGTTAAATATTAATACAAATGTAATTAGTTAAAATTATTATGCTTAAAACATATTCAATTTATTAGTACTATTACAGAAATCTGACTTGTTTCATGTGTGATCAACAAATATGTATTACATTAAGTTTATTAGTTTGTTAAAACGGCATAATCCAAATGGATGGTAATTTTATATGCAATTAAAATACACAAATCTGTGCAACTTTATTCAAATTTTATTGGTTTTCATTGTTTTGTCAGTTCATGTAATGAAGTGGGAATTATTCAATTTCCCGGTCAAACTCCACATATGAGACAACTGAATCAGAGGATTAAACTGGAAATTCCTATTACTGATTTTCTTTTAGAATCAATGCAGAGAGGACAGCTTCGGGCTGCGAAGAAGAAAGCAGAAATGGAGAAACCAAAAGGCATAATTCTCATTCTAGCTTGTGCTTTTCTAATCATTTGTAGAACAAGGCTCTTCTCATGCTATCATAATCTTGTGTTATAGTATTTCTCGTTGGTACGGGTGCGTTTTCCATCACTATACAATCAATTTCAGATGTAAATGAGAACTCTTTTGAAGAGATCCCATGCATTTTTGCAGCTCATAATAAAAATCACTGAGAGAAAATCGAGTTGAAGAGGAGGGGACTATTAGCATCAGTACAGTGTTAAATTCTGATTATGCATCATTTATGAATATCAGAATGTATGCAGCTAGAGGATTTCCCTGTGAAACTGCATCATTAAATGTGCCTTGACCCGTGACTTTGCAAACCGAAGCTTGGATCAAGTCTTTGATCAGCTAATAAATTATGGGTGGATCTGAGGTGATTGTTTAAAGCCTGTTATGATCGATGAAGTATCTGCTGACACAAACAGATTTGTTCTCAGAAACAGTATTCACATTCTTCAGTGAAATTGCTGACTTTGCATTTAATGTAAGGAAAAGGCGTACATCTTGTTTCTTCAGCATGTCATCACCAGTCATTTTTTCTCAGCTTGCTTCTTGTACTTAGATGTACTTGTACATCTAGTCCAATGATTTGCACAATCAGGTGTAAAAAACAAAAAAAACCTCCGGAGTACCAGACACAGCCAGTGAGGAAAAGACAAACATCTTGAAAGTTGTTTTCCAAGAAGGCGTCTTCCAGGAACCTTCATGTAAATGTGTAGGTAAATGTTCACATGGAATAGTGTGGCCAAATGAGGATGAGTTTCACAGGAACCACGTGATCATGCTGCATTTGATTACCTGTGTCCTGTAGAACAAAACAGCTGATTACAATTAACCTACAATAGAACACTATATAATAATAATAATAATAATAATATTACAACTGTGTTAGGACATAGATGAAGCCCTGGATGCAGTTTGGCATCTGTTAGAGGAGAAACTAGCACAGATGTGAAGTTACTTTCTTTGGCAGCCAATCACCTGAGTTGTAAATATCATGTGACTGAAATGACATCACAACAACACTGAAAACACACCATCAGAGCACATTTGCAACCGACTAAACTGACTAAGGTGTATTAAGTGATACAAATATATTTTGCAAAATACACATACTCATCTCTGCACCAATAAAATGTCCAAGACCCTAAAATGTATTGCCATATTATATGTAATATCTAATTAATATAACTACTGATGTAAAAAGGAACACTAACGAGTTTGTCATTTTTTATGATCTTATGTACAATATGAACACAATAAGTACATTGTACTTTTTTTTTTTTTAAGTACATAGTAGTTAAGACCACTTAATATAAAGTGGGACCGAAAATGTTATTTTGTCACAGTGCACTGATATTGTTGAATGTCTGTCTTTATTTCGAGAAAGAAAATGCCATATTGTAGTTCCATCATCTACCAGCAGAGGCTGCAAGGCGCTCACTAACCTGCTGACTGAGTGCACTGTAGTGTTCACAGCTGGCTCAGTGGTCAGTTTATGAGAAGATGCAACACAGAGAGTTACACAGTTGTAGAATACAAAGCTGAATTCAAATCAGGATTTCTCTTTTTTTCCACCAGGATGTTTTATCTCAGGACAGAAGCAGCGAGCAGCAGTTTGCAGTGTCTGTCCTTTGCTTGATTGAATCAGTGCTATTAGTCTTACAATTACAATTATTTCTTATTGTACTATATGCGTGCTTTTATACGAAAATATAACCTAAATACATGGTTGTCTGTGATGTTCTGAAAAAAGTGATTAGTAAATTGTTAAATTCCGCTGACATAAGTGTGTCACCAATGTCGTCTTGCTGACTGATATAACGTTGTGAAGTAACATAATAATTATTAATATATATATATATATATATATAT
>NW_015656606.1:476637-481393 GCF_001515625.1 Sinocyclocheilus rhinocerous
ATATATATATATATATATACACACACACCACAATAATAATAAAACACTGATCCAGCTTGTACTTTAAACATGCCGTTTTGTACTGCAAATATTGCTTGGAAATTGCATGCACTGATGCATTATGATGAATTCCTCATTTAAAAGTCACTTTAAATAAAATATCATCAGTAAAAAAAATGTTATTGTCATTTCATAACAGCATACAATGTGCCTTTAAGTAGCTACGCTGTGTAAAAGGTCAAATGATTCACTTAGAAATTATTTAATATTGTAATAGTAAGATTTAAATATTATTAAATCTTATTATTAAGAGTTCTGGAAACTCAAATGGCTGCGCAATAAATCTTATTTTAATCGTAATCACGATTTCTTTCAACAGTCTGCATGGATTTTTTTTTTTTTAAATCCTAAAAAATCTTAGAATTACTTCATGATGGGACATTAGGTCATTTTAAACTTAAATGTGGAAATTATCATATAATTTAAATGACGCATCCTCTGACAGACTGACAGAAGTGGTATGCAAAGTTAAACTAATGTGTCTCTCATCCCTCCCTCTCTCTCTCTCTCTCTCTCTCTCTCTCTCTGTAATCATTCATTGAAACATCCCCAGTTGAAAGCAGAACAAATCAAGAAGCGCTTGATATCAACATGAGGGTTTTCTACAGGAGTCTGTCGCTTTTACTATGTAAGTAAAACTCACAAACAACTTCAGTGTGTCTAATATCTTATAGTGATTCCAACTTTTTTCTTTTACTACTGTGCAAGTTTTATTTTTCTTACCTTACACTCTCAGAAAAAGGTACAAAAGTTGTCACTAGCAGTACCCTTTCAAAAGGTACACATCAGTACCTTATTTACCCCAAAGGGTGCATGCAAGTACCATAAAGGTACACATTAGTGCCTTAAAGTGTACATTTTAGTACTTTTATAGTAAACATATTTGAAGAGTTCAGATGCAAAAGCCTCTAAATGCCGTCTGAAATTTTCTTCTAAAATGAGCATTTTTATCAGGCCCCTATATTCATGTTCAGTTATTTCACTTTAATTGCATAGAAAAGGACCTATACATTGCCATTAGAGTAAAAGTACTGAACCTAAACAAAGCAACCTGATAAAAATGCTCATTTTAGATGAAAATTGCAGATGGCACTTAAGAGGCTTTTGCATCTGAACTCTTCATTTGAACCTTCTGAAAAGGGACCACCCCAGTGACAGCTTTCGTACCTTTTTCTGAGAGTGTTTCCTTATAGTTTTAAGCATAAATCATTTAACAAAATGATTTCTCATTTCTTTTAGGTTTTTTTTCAGTTCAAATGAAGGCGAATGGAACAGAAGGTTAGATTTCCTGAGTTAAACACTATTAGTGTCTAATTTAATCCATTGTGATCTAACCAATCTAACCGCAAACACTTATTATCTTCATTCAAACAGTATATTTTATCCAGGGGCAGATTTATTGATTTGGGGGCCCCAGGCAAAATATATGAATGGGGCCCTATGTATTTGCGCACATTTACAAATTTAGCCTTGAGGTTCCTTTTTTGTTGTGATGCTTGCTGCTGCATAATGGTGCCCCACAGTTGTGTCCAATGTTTCTAAATTTGTTCATGTACATATTATAATTGCTTTCTTTCATGTTGTAGACCACGAAATAGCAATTGATTTACAGTGTTCACAAAAACTAAATAAATTATAAAATCACAATTGAGCCTTTAAACCATTTTTTAAGAAAAGAGAGTCAGAAGTATAAGTTATGATATTAATTTAAAACAGGGTTAAGAGGGTGGATTTTCGCATTGGTCTGAACAAAAACTGCAGACGGGATTATTGAAAATGTACATTGATTCTCTGTCAGCAGGAGGCACTTTTGGAACATCAGAAATACAGCGGTTTCCCCGGTAACGACTGTAAACAAAGCAGCGCTGCTCATTAACGCTACGTAATCAGATAAAATGAAAATGCCATTGAAACTTTTCTGAAGACAGTCGGTTCCCTTCAGAGATTCATTCATGTAAAAACTTGAATTAGTGTGAATGAGAACAGTGTGAAAAAATATAGCCTATATTGAGGAGGAAATTCCACTGATGGCTGTGATGAGTTACCAGCGTACGCCTGTGTGCCAAAGGCTGTCTAATTCTAAACTTTAAAATACACTTTTAGTTATTTTAACTACAAATTTAAATGAAAATGAAAAAAAATAAAAAAATAATGAAGGAAGTTATACATTTACACACCTAAGGATTATATCAACCAAACAAGTAACTGCGTATGCGTTCTATACTTGGGTTCTTATGAATAAGTAGCAGAATTTAAAACAATAAACATATAATATGCCCTGTTGCTCAATATTTAATTATAGCTTCAGATACATGATATTTTCATTTGCTACAAGCAGGATACACGAGAAGTGTGTTTAACTCGGACACGCAGACGGTTGTTGTGGTGATAAACACTGTAAACAGCAACCGTTCGTGTGTCCGCGCTTAATGCACAGCTCGTAGATGAAAAGCATTTTAGGGGGCCCTTGGATTTTGGGGGCCCAAGGCGGTTGCCTAACTTTGCCTAATGGGTAAGTCCGCCTCTGATTTTATCTACAGCAGACTTACCATATATTTAGATATAGTGTGTTTTAATATTCATTAACAAAGGACTATCAATTTTTTATATCAGCCATACACACTCCTGTTTACAGTCATAAGTGTATTTTAAACAATCTACCTATACTTTGACTAAATATTTGACTGTGTCTTAACTTATGTGCACAGATAGTCGGGATGAAACATGTAAAACATCCACAGTTCATTTGGTTTTTACGTCCATTTAAGGTTTATCTAAAATAAATTAATTCAAATAATGGAGCTGCAGTTTGCACTAACATTTAGTTGATGCCCTCAGGCCATCCAAGATGTAAATGAGTTAGTTTGTTCATATAGGAACAGATTTGAAGAAATTGAGAAATTCATCAGTGTCTCAGCAATGGATGCTGTGCAGTGAATGGGTGCCGTCAGAATGAGAGTCCAAACAGCTGATAAAAACATCACAATAATCCACAAGTAATCCACAGCACTCCAGTCCATCGATTAACGTCTTGTGAAGCGAGAAGAAATGCATTAATCATTAAGATGTTTTAAATGTAAAAAATATGAATCCATAATAACGCTTCCTCCAGTGGCAAAAGTCGTCTCGTCTGAATCAGGAGAGAAATATGCAGATCCAGCACCATTTGCCAGTGTTTTATACCAGCGTATATTTGTGGTCTTTTTTCTCTCTTTTATTATTTTCCATTTGTTTGATGACATATTGTTATAAATGTAAAACACTCTACACCTATAATCATTCCAGTTTGATTTGTATAGTGCTTTTCACTATATGCATTATTTCAAAGCAGCTTCACAGAAACTCGTAATATTAATGTTGATACCATATTATTATATGTTAAATTCCAGTCGGAATAGAAATAAATAATTGTCACTGTATACATAAATAAGGTATTCTCTTGATCATATTCCAGTGAACATAGCAGGATGGGGCACAGCCAATCAGTCAACATCACTTCAGAACATGCATGGCCACTATGCTCTGGATGGGAAAAGCAACACCTGTACTCATACAGAGTTACAGAGTGACCCATGGTGGAAGCTGGATCTGCTGAAGTCGTACAGCGTGAACAGAGTGACCATCCCTAACAGACTCGACTGCTGTGAAAGCAGGATAAATGAGGCAGAGATTCGGATTGGAAACGACTCTTCAGATGTTTTCAGCAACCCAGTGTGAGTCTCTCTGATATATTCTTATTTCTGTCATGACAACTCTCGGAGGGATTGGCCTGGTAATGTACATGACAATGTTAATGTATTTGGTTTTGGCAGAATAGATCTGCTACGTTGCTGCTGCTGCTGCTGCGGCAGAGCAAGTACCGAGACTTGCTACTGCCAATACATCTACAACATGCTGCTGTGAGCATGTAAGAAATATTGCTGCTGCAAATATGGCATACATGAAATAACCCTCCACAAAGCAGGAGACATAGAAGGGACAATACAAGCCAAAACAAGAACAAAACACCCCCCAACAAGCAGATCTATCGTCAACCACATATGTACTGCTGCTGCTCCGAAGAGCCATGTGAACCGCATGCATTACTATCTATGTGAGCCTTGGCTACCATGCCGACCAGCTTAACTCTAATTAAAAGCGCACTATGTGTAATGTTTAATTAACTAAATGGATATACGTTGCAATCCGATAGATAAGACCCCAGCACCCACCTGAGCAAATATCATAATTTAGTCATTTGATAACTGCTGTTACTTCTCCACTTCATCAGTCCCAGCAGCAGCATAACAGCTTGTTAATTAATGTTCGTGCAATGATGAGACGGACAAAGTTAGTCGATGCAAGCCATTTTACTCTCTCGTGCAGATAAAAGTTGTCAAAGTTACAGTGCACAAAAACCCCTGGGTTGACTGACCTGCAGTGTTGGGCAGTAATTTGATTACGTTTTTAGTAACGGAGTAATTTAACGCGTTATAATTTTCAAAATAATAATTAGAATATAGTTACAAGCCGAGGTCTCTATACGTTACTGCCACGTTACATTGCTGACAGAATGCAGTGATTTATAATCTAGATTGTAAAAAGGATGTAGCTCACGCACTGTCGAGTCAAGTGCCAGTGGATTAGAGACCTGCTCTCCCGCAAGACCAGACGCAACAGAGTGCGGCGCGGGACAAGACTTGATAGGCGAGTGCAG